>NW_026963472.1:0-52362 GCF_036588685.1 Mytilus trossulus
GGGGGGGGGGTCAAGGGCATGTATACTATACGTGCCATGTGACTTTGGTACACTCAAACTGGTTGCTGCTACTGTGACAAAGTCTAGAACGGGTGACATCCTCCGCTATTGCTTGCAATGGCAAATCTAGTGTTAGAATAACTCATTCGCTATTCATTTTTTCTGATGAGAAAACAGGAAATAGAGTATTTTTCTCAATTGTACGTGTAAAATTGTTCACAGATATTTGTCACTGAACAGCACAAAACGTATAGACAAGGAATAAACCAATGCAAAATGTGTCACGTTATGCTATACAAAGTATTGATCAATCAATCAAATCATGATTCAAGTGATCAAATCATGATAAGAGATCAATCAATCAAGTTTTGAGATCAAACAAGTAATGAGTCAAGTGCAGATATCGGAAAAAAACGTCCCCTTCCCATTTTACAAACTGCCTATCAATCGATTAATCAATCAATCAAACGATTAATCAATCAATGATTGATCAATCATGATCACAAACCATCAATCAACCAATCCACACATCTTTCACGTTGAGTTTATGAAACAAAATACGTTTAATTATCTGTTGAACAATCGACTTTTGCGTATTATTATGTCACCCCTTTGAAAAAGGGGGGATATATTGTTATTCTACGAATTTTTTCTTCCACACTTTTTGTCCAGCCGATTTCTCGGAGATGCCTTGACATGTATTTATAAAATTGCACCATAATGACAATCTCCATGTGCAAAGTTGCAGGAAGCATGGAATGGTTCAAGATGGCCGCCGTTACCATGGAAACGGCAAAAATGTAAAAAACCGAAAAATGGTCCAAATTACATAAAACTTTCAGAACTAATAACTCATCGATAGAAGGCGTGACTTCCATCTTGAGAACTTTCAAAATGGCTACCGTTGTCATGGAAACCGTCCAAACGTGAAAAAAACGAAAATAAATCCTTAATTAATTCATAGAAAATAAACCGCTACAGATACGACCAAAAAAACCGTAAGTAGAAAACAGTAGTATAAACTGTAGATTTCATTGCCGTTGGAATTTTTAAGATAGCTGCTGTTACCATGGAGATAACGCTTAAAGTGAACATGGGGGCCCATATGGTAAAAAACGTCAAAGTAATATTTTTGTACAGATTTTAACCTCATTCCCGTTAAAATTATATTGTATTGTCATCTGTCTTTGAAATTTTCAAAATGGCCGCCGTTGCCATGGAAACAGCAAAAAAAAAAAAAAAAAAAAAAAAAAAACTCGAAAATTTGAGACAAAATTCTGTGATTAAGACTATGTGCCAAACGTCTTCTAGAATATGCTAGAAGAAAACTAATACATAATTCAAAGTGCTTCTATTCTATACGAAAATCGTGCTTAAGTGCGAAAATCGCCACTGAGAGAGAGAGAAACACGAAGAGTACACATAATTGACATTTCTGCACTTGCATTAAAGTACACATCCGTTAATTGAACACCTGCAAAAATATACACATTAGCTGAAATCAATCGATAAGCGTGTAATTAAATTGTACAAGATAAAATACATGTATCGTGTGATACGCGAGATATTGAAGAATAAAATGAACAGTTAGTATGCCGCTCCGTCAATATATACACATGTTGTCTGTCCAAGGTCCCCTCTAAAAAGAATAGTAATGTACTAACTCCACGATAATATACTTCAGTATCACGTGACACCACCTTTCTTCTTCGCGCGTGTGTCTAATTTAAGATTTTAAAGAGTTCCCCAACTATATATAGACATCACTCTCAGTCTACGAGAAGAGAAAGGGGGGGGGGGGGGGGGTCAAGGGCATGTATACTATACGTGCCATGTGACTTTGGTACACTCAAACTGGTTGCTGCTACTGTGACAAAGTCTAGAACGGGGTGACATCCTCCGCTATTGCTTGCAATGGCAAATCTAGTGTTAGAATAACTCATTCGCTATTCATTTTTTCTGATGAGAAAACAGGAAATAGAGTATTTTTCTCAATTGTACGTGTAAAATTGTTCACAGATATTTGTCACTGAACAGCACAAAACGTATAGACAAGGAATAAACCAATGCAAAATGTGTCACGTTATGCTATACAAAGTATTGATCAATCAATCAAATCATGATTCAAGTGATCAAATCATGATAAGAGATCAATCAATCAAGTTTTGAGATCAAACAAGTAATGAGTCAAGTGCAGATATCGGAAAAAAACGTCCCCTTCCCATTTTACAAACTGCCTATCAATCGATTAATCAATCAATCAAACGATTAATCAATCAATGATTGATCAATCATGATCACAAACCATCAATCAACCAATCCACACATCTTTCACGTTGAGTTTATGAAACAAAATACGTTTAATTATCTGTTGAACAATCGACTTTTGCGTATTATTATGTCACCCCTTTGAAAAAGGGGGGATATATTGTTATTCTACGAATTTTTTCTTCCACACTTTTTGTCCAGCCGATTTCTCGGAGATGCCTTGACATGTATTTATAAAATTGCACCATAATGACAATCTCCATGTGCAAAGTTGCAGGAAGCATGGAATGGTTCAAGATGGCCGCCGTTACCATGGAAACGGCAAAAATGTAAAAAACCGAAAAATGGTCCAAATTACATAAAACTTTCAGAACTAATAACTCATCGATAGAAGGCGTGACTTCCATCTTGAGAACTTTCAAAATGGCTACCGTTGTCATGGAAACCGTCCAAACGTGAAAAAAACGAAAATAAATCCTTAATTAATTCATAGAAAATAAACCGCTACAGATACGACCAAAAAAACCGTAAGTAGAAAACAGTAGTATAAACTGTAGATTTCATTGCCGTTGGAATTTTTAAGATAGCTGCTGTTACCATGGAGATAACGCTTAAAGTGAACATGGGGCCCATATGGTAAAAAACGTCAAAGTAATATTTTTGTACAGATTTTAACCTCATTCCCGTTAAAATTATATTGTATTGTCATCTGTCTTTGAAATTTTCAAAATGGCCGCCGTTGCCATGGAAACAGCAAAAAAAAAAAAAAAAAAAAAAAAAAAACTCGAAAATTTGAGACAAAATTCTGTGATTAAGACTATGTGCCAAACGTCTTCTAGAATATGCTAGAAGAAAACTAATACATAATTCAAAGTGCTTCTATTCTATACGAAAATCGTGCTTAAGTGCGAAAATCGCCACTGAGAGAGAGAGAAACACGAAGAGTACACATAATTGACATTTCTGCACTTGCATTAAAGTACACATCCGTTAATTGAACACCTGCAAAAATATACACATTAGCTGAAATCAATCGATAAGCGTGTAATTAAATTGTACAAGATAAAATACATGTATCGTGTGATACGCGAGATATTGAAGAATAAAATGAACAGTTAGTATGCCGCTCCGTCAATATATACACATGTTGTCTGTCCAAGGTCCCCTCTAAAAAGAATAGTAATGTACTAACTCCACGATAATATACTTCAGTATCACGTGACACCACCTTTCTTCTTCGCGCGTGTGTCTAATTTAAGATTTTAAAGAGTTCCCCAACTATATATAGACATCACTCTCAGTCTACGAGAAGAGAAAGGGGGGGGGGGGTCAAGGGCATGTATACTATACGTGCCATGTGACTTTGGTACACTCAAACTGGTTGCTGCTACTGTGACAAAGTCTAGAACGGGGTGACATCCTCCGCTATTGCTTGCAATGGCAAATCTAGTGTTAGAATAACTCATTCGCTATTCATTTTTTCTGATGAGAAAACAGGAAATAGAGTATTTTTCTCAATTGTACGTGTAAAATTGTTCACAGATATTTGTCACTGAACAGCACAAAACGTATAGACAAGGAATAAACCAATGCAAAATGTGTCACGTTATGCTATACAAAGTATTGATCAATCAATCAAATCATGATTCAAGTGATCAAATCATGATAAGAGATCAATCAATCAAGTTTTGAGATCAAACAAGTAATGAGTCAAGTGCAGATATCGGAAAAAAACGTCCCCTTCCCATTTTACAAACTGCCTATCAATCGATTAATCAATCAATCAAACGATTAATCAATCAATGATTGATCAATCATGATCACAAACCATCAATCAACCAATCCACACATCTTTCACGTTGAGTTTATGAAACAAAATACGTTTAATTATCTGTTGAACAATCGACTTTTGCGTATTATTATGTCACCCCTTTGAAAAAGGGGGGATATATTGTTATTCTACGAATTTTTTCTTCCACACTTTTTGTCCAGCCGATTTCTCGGAGATGCCTTGACATGTATTTATAAAATTGCACCATAATGACAATCTCCATGTGCAAAGTTGCAGGAAGCATGGAATGGTTCAAGATGGCCGCCGTTACCATGGAAACGGCAAAAATGTAAAAAACCGAAAAATGGTCCAAATTACATAAAACTTTCAGAACTAATAACTCATCGATAGAAGGCGTGACTTCCATCTTGAGAACTTTCAAAATGGCTACCGTTGTCATGGAAACCGTCCAAACGTGAAAAAAACGAAAATAAATCCTTAATTAATTCATAGAAAATAAACCGCTACAGATACGACCAAAAAAACCGTAAGTAGAAAACAGTAGTATAAACTGTAGATTTCATTGCCGTTGGAATTTTTAAGATAGCTGCTGTTACCATGGAGATAACGCTTAAAGTGAACATGGGGCCCATATGGTAAAAAACGTCAAAGTAATATTTTTGTACAGATTTTAACCTCATTCCCGTTAAAATTATATTGTATTGTCATCTGTCTTTGAAATTTTCAAAATGGCCGCCGTTGCCATGGAAACAGCAAAAAAAAAAAAAAAAAAAAAAAAAAAACTCGAAAATTTGAGACAAAATTCTGTGATTAAGACTATGTGCCAAACGTCTTCTAGAATATGCTAGAAGAAAACTAATACATAATTCAAAGTGCTTCTATTCTATACGAAAATCGTGCTTAAGTGCGAAAATCGCCACTGAGAGAGAGAGAAACACGAAGAGTACACATAATTGACATTTCTGCACTTGCATTAAAGTACACATCCGTTAATTGAACACCTGCAAAAATATACACATTAGCTGAAATCAATCGATAAGCGTGTAATTAAATTGTACAAGATAAAATACATGTATCGTGTGATACGCGAGATATTGAAGAATAAAATGAACAGTTAGTATGCCGCTCCGTCAATATATACACATGTTGTCTGTCCAAGGTCCCCTCTAAAAAGAATAGTAATGTACTAACTCCACGATAATATACTTCAGTATCACGTGACACCACCTTTCTTCTTCGCGCGTGTGTCTAATTTAAGATTTTAAAGAGTTCCCCAACTATATATAGACATCACTCTCAGTCTACGAGAAGAGAAAGGGGGGGGGGGGGGGTCAAGGGCATGTATACTATACGTGCCATGTGACTTTGGTACACTCAAACTGGTTGCTGCTACTGTGACAAAGTCTAGAACGGGGTGACATCCTCCGCTATTGCTTGCAATGGCAAATCTAGTGTTAGAATAACTCATTCGCTATTCATTTTTTCTGATGAGAAAACAGGAAATAGAGTATTTTTCTCAATTGTACGTGTAAAATTGTTCACAGATATTTGTCACTGAACAGCACAAAACGTATAGACAAGGAATAAACCAATGCAAAATGTGTCACGTTATGCTATACAAAGTATTGATCAATCAATCAAATCATGATTCAAGTGATCAAATCATGATAAGAGATCAATCAATCAAGTTTTGAGATCAAACAAGTAATGAGTCAAGTGCAGATATCGGAAAAAAACGTCCCCTTCCCATTTTACAAACTGCCTATCAATCGATTAATCAATCAATCAAACGATTAATCAATCAATGATTGATCAATCATGATCACAAACCATCAATCAACCAATCCACACATCTTTCACGTTGAGTTTATGAAACAAAATACGTTTAATTATCTGTTGAACAATCGACTTTTGCGTATTATTATGTCACCCCTTTGAAAAAGGGGGGATATATTGTTATTCTACGAATTTTTTCTTCCACACTTTTTGTCCAGCCGATTTCTCGGAGATGCCTTGACATGTATTTATAAAATTGCACCATAATGACAATCTCCATGTGCAAAGTTGCAGGAAGCATGGAATGGTTCAAGATGGCCGCCGTTACCATGGAAACGGCAAAAATGTAAAAAACCGAAAAATGGTCCAAATTACATAAAACTTTCAGAACTAATAACTCATCGATAGAAGGCGTGACTTCCATCTTGAGAACTTTCAAAATGGCTACCGTTGTCATGGAAACCGTCCAAACGTGAAAAAAACGAAAATAAATCCTTAATTAATTCATAGAAAATAAACCGCTACAGATACGACCAAAAAAACCGTAAGTAGAAAACAGTAGTATAAACTGTAGATTTCATTGCCGTTGGAATTTTTAAGATAGCTGCTGTTACCATGGAGATAACGCTTAAAGTGAACATGGGGCCCATATGGTAAAAAACGTCAAAGTAATATTTTTGTACAGATTTTAACCTCATTCCCGTTAAAATTATATTGTATTGTCATCTGTCTTTGAAATTTTCAAAATGGCCGCCGTTGCCATGGAAACAGCAAAAAAAAAAAAAAAAAAAAAAAAAAAAACTCGAAAATTTGAGACAAAATTCTGTGATTAAGACTATGTGCCAAACGTCTTCTAGAATATGCTAGAAGAAAACTAATACATAATTCAAAGTGCTTCTATTCTATACGAAAATCGTGCTTAAGTGCGAAAATCGCCACTGAGAGAGAGAGAAACACGAAGAGTACACATAATTGACATTTCTGCACTTGCATTAAAGTACACATCCGTTAATTGAACACCTGCAAAAATATACACATTAGCTGAAATCAATCGATAAGCGTGTAATTAAATTGTACAAGATAAAATACATGTATCGTGTGATACGCGAGATATTGAAGAATAAAATGAACAGTTAGTATGCCGCTCCGTCAATATATACACATGTTGTCTGTCCAAGGTCCCCTCTAAAAAGAATAGTAATGTACTAACTCCACGATAATATACTTCAGTATCACGTGACACCACCTTTCTTCTTCGCGCGTGTGTCTAATTTAAGATTTTAAAGAGTTCCCCAACTATATATAGACATCACTCTCAGTCTACGAGAAGAGAAAGGGGGGGGGGGGTCAAGGGCATGTATACTATACGTGCCATGTGACTTTGGTACACTCAAACTGGTTGCTGCTACTGTGACAAAGTCTAGAACGGGGTGACATCCTCCGCTATTGCTTGCAATGGCAAATCTAGTGTTAGAATAACTCATTCGCTATTCATTTTTTCTGATGAGAAAACAGGAAATAGAGTATTTTTCTCAATTGTACGTGTAAAATTGTTCACAGATATTTGTCACTGAACAGCACAAAACGTATAGACAAGGAATAAACCAATGCAAAATGTGTCACGTTATGCTATACAAAGTATTGATCAATCAATCAAATCATGATTCAAGTGATCAAATCATGATAAGAGATCAATCAATCAAGTTTTGAGATCAAACAAGTAATGAGTCAAGTGCAGATATCGGAAAAAAACGTCCCCTTCCCATTTTACAAACTGCCTATCAATCGATTAATCAATCAATCAAACGATTAATCAATCAATGATTGATCAATCATGATCACAAACCATCAATCAACCAATCCACACATCTTTCACGTTGAGTTTATGAAACAAAATACGTTTAATTATCTGTTGAACAATCGACTTTTGCGTATTATTATGTCACCCCTTTGAAAAAGGGGGGATATATTGTTATTCTACGAATTTTTTCTTCCACACTTTTTGTCCAGCCGATTTCTCGGAGATGCCTTGACATGTATTTATAAAATTGCACCATAATGACAATCTCCATGTGCAAAGTTGCAGGAAGCATGGAATGGTTCAAGATGGCCGCCGTTACCATGGAAACGGCAAAAATGTAAAAAACCGAAAAATGGTCCAAATTACATAAAACTTTCAGAACTAATAACTCATCGATAGAAGGCGTGACTTCCATCTTGAGAACTTTCAAAATGGCTACCGTTGTCATGGAAACCGTCCAAACGTGAAAAAAACGAAAATAAATCCTTAATTAATTCATAGAAAATAAACCGCTACAGATACGACCAAAAAAACCGTAAGTAGAAAACAGTAGTATAAACTGTAGATTTCATTGCCGTTGGAATTTTTAAGATAGCTGCTGTTACCATGGAGATAACGCTTAAAGTGAACATGGGGCCCATATGGTAAAAAACGTCAAAGTAATATTTTTGTACAGATTTTAACCTCATTCCCGTTAAAATTATATTGTATTGTCATCTGTCTTTGAAATTTTCAAAATGGCCGCCGTTGCCATGGAAACAGCAAAAAAAAAAAAAAAAAAAAAAAAAAAACTCGAAAATTTGAGACAAAATTCTGTGATTAAGACTATGTGCCAAACGTCTTCTAGAATATGCTAGAAGAAAACTAATACATAATTCAAAGTGCTTCTATTCTATACGAAAATCGTGCTTAAGTGCGAAAATCGCCACTGAGAGAGAGAGAAACACGAAGAGTACACATAATTGACATTTCTGCACTTGCATTAAAGTACACATCCGTTAATTGAACACCTGCAAAAATATACACATTAGCTGAAATCAATCGATAAGCGTGTAATTAAATTGTACAAGATAAAATACATGTATCGTGTGATACGCGAGATATTGAAGAATAAAATGAACAGTTAGTATGCCGCTCCGTCAATATATACACATGTTGTCTGTCCAAGGTCCCCTCTAAAAAGAATAGTAATGTACTAACTCCACGATAATATACTTCAGTATCACGTGACACCACCTTTCTTCTTCGCGCGTGTGTCTAATTTAAGATTTTAAAGAGTTCCCCAACTATATATAGACATCACTCTCAGTCTACGAGAAGAGAAAGGGGGGGGGGGGGGTCAAGGGCATGTATACTATACGTGCCATGTGACTTTGGTACACTCAAACTGGTTGCTGCTACTGTGACAAAGTCTAGAACGGGGTGACATCCTCCGCTATTGCTTGCAATGGCAAATCTAGTGTTAGAATAACTCATTCGCTATTCATTTTTTCTGATGAGAAAACAGGAAATAGAGTATTTTTCTCAATTGTACGTGTAAAATTGTTCACAGATATTTGTCACTGAACAGCACAAAACGTATAGACAAGGAATAAACCAATGCAAAATGTGTCACGTTATGCTATACAAAGTATTGATCAATCAATCAAATCATGATTCAAGTGATCAAATCATGATAAGAGATCAATCAATCAAGTTTTGAGATCAAACAAGTAATGAGTCAAGTGCAGATATCGGAAAAAAACGTCCCCTTCCCATTTTACAAACTGCCTATCAATCGATTAATCAATCAATCAAACGATTAATCAATCAATGATTGATCAATCATGATCACAAACCATCAATCAACCAATCCACACATCTTTCACGTTGAGTTTATGAAACAAAATACGTTTAATTATCTGTTGAACAATCGACTTTTGCGTATTATTATGTCACCCCTTTGAAAAAGGGGGGATATATTGTTATTCTACGAATTTTTTCTTCCACACTTTTTGTCCAGCCGATTTCTCGGAGATGCCTTGACATGTATTTATAAAATTGCACCATAATGACAATCTCCATGTGCAAAGTTGCAGGAAGCATGGAATGGTTCAAGATGGCCGCCGTTACCATGGAAACGGCAAAAATGTAAAAAACCGAAAAATGGTCCAAATTACATAAAACTTTCAGAACTAATAACTCATCGATAGAAGGCGTGACTTCCATCTTGAGAACTTTCAAAATGGCTACCGTTGTCATGGAAACCGTCCAAACGTGAAAAAAACGAAAATAAATCCTTAATTAATTCATAGAAAATAAACCGCTACAGATACGACCAAAAAAACCGTAAGTAGAAAACAGTAGTATAAACTGTAGATTTCATTGCCGTTGGAATTTTTAAGATAGCTGCTGTTACCATGGAGATAACGCTTAAAGTGAACATGGGGCCCATATGGTAAAAAACGTCAAAGTAATATTTTTGTACAGATTTTAACCTCATTCCCGTTAAAATTATATTGTATTGTCATCTGTCTTTGAAATTTTCAAAATGGCCGCCGTTGCCATGGAAACAGCAAAAAAAAAAAAAAAAAAAAAAAAAAAACTCGAAAATTTGAGACAAAATTCTGTGATTAAGACTATGTGCCAAACGTCTTCTAGAATATGCTAGAAGAAAACTAATACATAATTCAAAGTGCTTCTATTCTATACGAAAATCGTGCTTAAGTGCGAAAATCGCCACTGAGAGAGAGAGAAACACGAAGAGTACACATAATTGACATTTCTGCACTTGCATTAAAGTACACATCCGTTAATTGAACACCTGCAAAAATATACACATTAGCTGAAATCAATCGATAAGCGTGTAATTAAATTGTACAAGATAAAATACATGTATCGTGTGATACGCGAGATATTGAAGAATAAAATGAACAGTTAGTATGCCGCTCCGTCAATATATACACATGTTGTCTGTCCAAGGTCCCCTCTAAAAAGAATAGTAATGTACTAACTCCACGATAATATACTTCAGTATCACGTGACACCACCTTTCTTCTTCGCGCGTGTGTCTAATTTAAGATTTTAAAGAGTTCCCCAACTATATATAGACATCACTCTCAGTCTACGAGAAGAGAAAGGGGGGGGGGGGTCAAGGGCATGTATACTATACGTGCCATGTGACTTTGGTACACTCAAACTGGTTGCTGCTACTGTGACAAAGTCTAGAACGGGGTGACATCCTCCGCTATTGCTTGCAATGGCAAATCTAGTGTTAGAATAACTCATTCGCTATTCATTTTTTCTGATGAGAAAACAGGAAATAGAGTATTTTTCTCAATTGTACGTGTAAAATTGTTCACAGATATTTGTCACTGAACAGCACAAAACGTATAGACAAGGAATAAACCAATGCAAAATGTGTCACGTTATGCTATACAAAGTATTGATCAATCAATCAAATCATGATTCAAGTGATCAAATCATGATAAGAGATCAATCAATCAAGTTTTGAGATCAAACAAGTAATGAGTCAAGTGCAGATATCGGAAAAAAACGTCCCCTTCCCATTTTAAAAACTGCCTATCAATCGATTAATCAATCAATCAAACGATTAATCAATCAATGATTGATCAATCATGATCACAAACCATCAATCAACCAATCCACACATCTTTCACGTTGAGTTTATGAAACAAAATACGTTTAATTATCTGTTGAACAATCGACTTTTGCGTATTATTATGTCACCCCTTTGAAAAAGGGGGGATATATTGTTATTCTACGAATTTTTTCTTCCACACTTTTTGTCCAGCCGATTTCTCGGAGATGCCTTGACATGTATTTATAAAATTGCACCATAATGACAATCTCCATGTGCAAAGTTGCAGGAAGCATGGAATGGTTCAAGATGGCCGCCGTTACCATGGAAACGGCAAAAATGTAAAAAACCGAAAAATGGTCCAAATTACATAAAACTTTCAGAACTAATAACTCATCGATAGAAGGCGTGACTTCCATCTTGAGAACTTTCAAAATGGCTACCGTTGTCATGGAAACCGTCCAAACGTGAAAAAAACGAAAATAAATCCTTAATTAATTCATAGAAAATAAACCGCTACAGATACGACCAAAAAAACCGTAAGTAGAAAACAGTAGTATAAACTGTAGATTTCATTGCCGTTGGAATTTTTAAGATAGCTGCTGTTACCATGGAGATAACGCTTAAAGTGAACATGGGGCCCATATGGTAAAAAACGTCAAAGTAATATTTTTGTACAGATTTTAACCTCATTCCCGTTAAAATTATATTGTATTGTCATCTGTCTTTGAAATTTTCAAAATGGCCGCCGTTGCCATGGAAACAGCAAAAAAAAAAAAAAAAAAAAAAAAAAAACTCGAAAATTTGAGACAAAATTCTGTGATTAAGACTATGTGCCAAACGTCTTCTAGAATATGCTAGAAGAAAACTAATACATAATTCAAAGTGCTTCTATTCTATACGAAAATCGTGCTTAAGTGCGAAAATCGCCACTGAGAGAGAGAGAAACACGAAGAGTACACATAATTGACATTTCTGCACTTGCATTAAAGTACACATCCGTTAATTGAACACCTGCAAAAATATACACATTAGCTGAAATCAATCGATAAGCGTGTAATTAAATTGTACAAGATAAAATACATGTATCGTGTGATACGCGAGATATTGAAGAATAAAATGAACAGTTAGTATGCCGCTCCGTCAATATATACACATGTTGTCTGTCCAAGGTCCCCTCTAAAAAGAATAGTAATGTACTAACTCCACGATAATATACTTCAGTATCACGTGACACCACCTTTCTTCTTCGCGCGTGTGTCTAATTTAAGATTTTAAAGAGTTCCCCAACTATATATAGACATCACTCTCAGTCTACGAGAAGAGAAAGGGGGGGGGGGGGGGGGTCAAGGGCATGTATACTATACGTGCCATGTGACTTTGGTACACTCAAACTGGTTGCTGCTACTGTGACAAAGTCTAGAACGGGGTGACATCCTCCGCTATTGCTTGCAATGGCAAATCTAGTGTTAGAATAACTCATTCGCTATTCATTTTTTCTGATGAGAAAACAGGAAATAGAGTATTTTTCTCAATTGTACGTGTAAAATTGTTCACAGATATTTGTCACTGAACAGCACAAAACGTATAGACAAGGAATAAACCAATGCAAAATGTGTCACGTTATGCTATACAAAGTATTGATCAATCAATCAAATCATGATTCAAGTGATCAAATCATGATAAGAGATCAATCAATCAAGTTTTGAGATCAAACAAGTAATGAGTCAAGTGCAGATATCGGAAAAAAACGTCCCCTTCCCATTTTACAAACTGCCTATCAATCGATTAATCAATCAATCAAACGATTAATCAATCAATGATTGATCAATCATGATCACAAACCATCAATCAACCAATCCACACATCTTTCACGTTGAGTTTATGAAACAAAATACGTTTAATTATCTGTTGAACAATCGACTTTTGCGTATTATTATGTCACCCCTTTGAAAAAGGGGGGATATATTGTTATTCTACGAATTTTTTCTTCCACACTTTTTGTCCAGCCGATTTCTCGGAGATGCCTTGACATGTATTTATAAAATTGCACCATAATGACAATCTCCATGTGCAAAGTTGCAGGAAGCATGGAATGGTTCAAGATGGCCGCCGTTACCATGGAAACGGCAAAAATGTAAAAAACCGAAAAATGGTCCAAATTACATAAAACTTTCAGAACTAATAACTCATCGATAGAAGGCGTGACTTCCATCTTGAGAACTTTCAAAATGGCTACCGTTGTCATGGAAACCGTCCAAACGTGAAAAAAACGAAAATAAATCCTTAATTAATTCATAGAAAATAAACCGCTACAGATACGACCAAAAAAACCGTAAGTAGAAAACAGTAGTATAAACTGTAGATTTCATTGCCGTTGGAATTTTTAAGATAGCTGCTGTTACCATGGAGATAACGCTTAAAGTGAACATGGGGCCCATATGGTAAAAAACGTCAAAGTAATATTTTTGTACAGATTTTAACCTCATTCCCGTTAAAATTATATTGTATTGTCATCTGTCTTTGAAATTTTCAAAATGGCCGCCGTTGCCATGGAAACAGCAAAAAAAAAAAAAAAAAAAAAAAAAAAAACTCGAAAATTTGAGACAAAATTCTGTGATTAAGACTATGTGCCAAACGTCTTCTAGAATATGCTAGAAGAAAACTAATACATAATTCAAAGTGCTTCTATTCTATACGAAAATCGTGCTTAAGTGCGAAAATCGCCACTGAGAGAGAGAGAAACACGAAGAGTACACATAATTGACATTTCTGCACTTGCATTAAAGTACACATCCGTTAATTGAACACCTGCAAAAATATACACATTAGCTGAAATCAATCGATAAGCGTGTAATTAAATTGTACAAGATAAAATACATGTATCGTGTGATACGCGAGATATTGAAGAATAAAATGAACAGTTAGTATGCCGCTCCGTCAATATATACACATGTTGTCTGTCCAAGGTCCCCTCTAAAAAGAATAGTAATGTACTAACTCCACGATAATATACTTCAGTATCACGTGACACCACCTTTCTTCTTCGCGCGTGTGTCTAATTTAAGATTTTAAAGAGTTCCCCAACTATATATAGACATCACTCTCAGTCTACGAGAAGAGAAAGGGGGGGGGGGGGTCAAGGGCATGTATACTATACGTGCCATGTGACTTTGGTACACTCAAACTGGTTGCTGCTACTGTGACAAAGTCTAGAACGGGGTGACATCCTCCGCTATTGCTTGCAATGGCAAATCTAGTGTTAGAATAACTCATTCGCTATTCATTTTTTCTGATGAGAAAACAGGAAATAGAGTATTTTTCTCAATTGTACGTGTAAAATTGTTCACAGATATTTGTCACTGAACAGCACAAAACGTATAGACAAGGAATAAACCAATGCAAAATGTGTCACGTTATGCTATACAAAGTATTGATCAATCAATCAAATCATGATTCAAGTGATCAAATCATGATAAGAGATCAATCAATCAAGTTTTGAGATCAAACAAGTAATGAGTCAAGTGCAGATATCGGAAAAAAACGTCCCCTTCCCATTTTACAAACTGCCTATCAATCGATTAATCAATCAATCAAACGATTAATCAATCAATGATTGATCAATCATGATCACAAACCATCAATCAACCAATCCACACATCTTTCACGTTGAGTTTATGAAACAAAATACGTTTAATTATCTGTTGAACAATCGACTTTTGCGTATTATTATGTCACCCCTTTGAAAAAGGGGGGATATATTGTTATTCTACGAATTTTTTCTTCCACACTTTTTGTCCAGCCGATTTCTCGGAGATGCCTTGACATGTATTTATAAAATTGCACCATAATGACAATCTCCATGTGCAAAGTTGCAGGAAGCATGGAATGGTTCAAGATGGCCGCCGTTACCATGGAAACGGCAAAAATGTAAAAAACCGAAAAATGGTCCAAATTACATAAAACTTTCAGAACTAATAACTCATCGATAGAAGGCGTGACTTCCATCTTGAGAACTTTCAAAATGGCTACCGTTGTCATGGAAACCGTCCAAACGTGAAAAAAACGAAAATAAATCCTTAATTAATTCATAGAAAATAAACCGCTACAGATACGACCAAAAAAACCGTAAGTAGAAAACAGTAGTATAAACTGTAGATTTCATTGCCGTTGGAATTTTTAAGATAGCTGCTGTTACCATGGAGATAACGCTTAAAGTGAACATGGGGCCCATATGGTAAAAAACGTCAAAGTAATATTTTTGTACAGATTTTAACCTCATTCCCGTTAAAATTATATTGTATTGTCATCTGTCTTTGAAATTTTCAAAATGGCCGCCGTTGCCATGGAAACAGCAAAAAAAAAAAAAAAAAAAAAAAAAAAACTCGAAAATTTGAGACAAAATTCTGTGATTAAGACTATGTGCCAAACGTCTTCTAGAATATGCTAGAAGAAAACTAATACATAATTCAAAGTGCTTCTATTCTATACGAAAATCGTGCTTAAGTGCGAAAATCGCCACTGAGAGAGAGAGAAACACGAAGAGTACACATAATTGACATTTCTGCACTTGCATTAAAGTACACATCCGTTAATTGAACACCTGCAAAAATATACACATTAGCTGAAATCAATCGATAAGCGTGTAATTAAATTGTACAAGATAAAATACATGTATCGTGTGATACGCGAGATATTGAAGAATAAAATGAACAGTTAGTATGCCGCTCCGTCAATATATACACATGTTGTCTGTCCAAGGTCCCCTCTAAAAAGAATAGTAATGTACTAACTCCACGATAATATACTTCAGTATCACGTGACACCACCTTTCTTCTTCGCGCGTGTGTCTAATTTAAGATTTTAAAGAGTTCCCCAACTATATATAGACATCACTCTCAGTCTACGAGAAGAGAAAGGGGGGGGGGGGGGGGTCAAGGGCATGTATACTATACGTGCCATGTGACTTTGGTACACTCAAACTGGTTGCTGCTACTGTGACAAAGTCTAGAACGGGGTGACATCCTCCGCTATTGCTTGCAATGGCAAATCTAGTGTTAGAATTACTCATTCGCTATTCATTTTTTCTGATGAGAAAACAGGAAATAGAGTATTTTTCTCAATTGTACGTGTAAAATTGTTCACAGATATTTGTCACTGAACAGCACAAAACGTATAGACAAGGAATAAACCAATGCAAAATGTGTCACGTTATGCTATACAAAGTATTGATCAATCAATCAAATCATGATTCAAGTGATCAAATCATGATAAGAGATCAATCAATCAAGTTTTGAGATCAAACAAGTAATGAGTCAAGTGCAGATATCGGAAAAAAACGTCCCCTTCCCATTTTACAAACTGCCTATCAATCGATTAATCAATCAATCAAACGATTAATCAATCAATGATTGATCAATCATGATCACAAACCATCAATCAACCAATCCACACATCTTTCACGTTGAGTTTATGAAACAAAATACGTTTAATTATCTGTTGAACAATCGACTTTTGCGTATTATTATGTCACCCCTTTGAAAAAGGGGGGATATATTGTTATTCTACGAATTTTTTCTTCCACACTTTTTGTCCAGCCGATTTCTCGGAGATGCCTTGACATGTATTTATAAAATTGCACCATAATGACAATCTCCATGTGCAAAGTTGCAGGAAGCATGGAATGGTTCAAGATGGCCGCCGTTACCATGGAAACGGCAAAAATGTAAAAAACCGAAAAATGGTCCAAATTACATAAAACTTTCAGAACTAATAACTCATCGATAGAAGGCGTGACTTCCATCTTGAGAACTTTCAAAATGGCTACCGTTGTCATGGAAACCGTCCAAACGTGAAAAAAACGAAAATAAATCCTTAATTAATTCATAGAAAATAAACCGCTACAGATACGACCAAAAAAACCGTAAGTAGAAAACAGTAGTATAAACTGTAGATTTCATTGCCGTTGGAATTTTTAAGATAGCTGCTGTTACCATGGAGATAACGCTTAAAGTGAACATGGGGCCCATATGGTAAAAAACGTCAAAGTAATATTTTTGTACAGATTTTAACCTCATTCCCGTTAAAATTATATTGTATTGTCATCTGTCTTTGAAATTTTCAAAATGGCCGCCGTTGCCATGGAAACAGCAAAAAAAAAAAAAAAAAAAAAAAAAAAACTCGAAAATTTGAGACAAAATTCTGTGATTAAGACTATGTGCCAAACGTCTTCTAGAATATGCTAGAAGAAAACTAATACATAATTCAAAGTGCTTCTATTCTATACGAAAATCGTGCTTAAGTGCGAAAATCGCCACTGAGAGAGAGAGAAACACGAAGAGTACACATAATTGACATTTCTGCACTTGCATTAAAGTACACATCCGTTAATTGAACACCTGCAAAAATATACACATTAGCTGAAATCAATCGATAAGCGTGTAATTAAATTGTACAAGATAAAATACATGTATCGTGTGATACGCGAGATATTGAAGAATAAAATGAACAGTTAGTATGCCGCTCCGTCAATATATACACATGTTGTCTGTCCAAGGTCCCCTCTAAAAAGAATAGTAATGTACTAACTCCACGATAATATACTTCAGTATCACGTGACACCACCTTTCTTCTTCGCGCGTGTGTCTAATTTAAGATTTTAAAGAGTTCCCCAACTATATATAGACATCACTCTCAGTCTACGAGAAGAGAAAGGGGGGGGGGGGGTCAAGGGCATGTATACTATACGTGCCATGTGACTTTGGTACACTCAAACTGGTTGCTGCTACTGTGACAAAGTCTAGAACGGGGTGACATCCTCCGCTATTGCTTGCAATGGCAAATCTAGTGTTAGAATTACTCATTCGCTATTCATTTTTTCTGATGAGAAAACAGGAAATAGAGTATTTTTCTCAATTGTACGTGTAAAATTGTTCACAGATATTTGTCACTGAACAGCACAAAACGTATAGACAAGGAATAAACCAATGCAAAATGTGTCACGTTATGCTATACAAAGTATTGATCAATCAATCAAATCATGATTCAAGTGATCAAATCATGATAAGAGATCAATCCAATCAAGTTTTGAGATCAAACAAGTAATGAGTCAAGTGCAGATATCGGAAAAAAACGTCCCCTTCCCATTTTACAAACTGCCTATCAATCGATTAATCAATCAATCAAACGATTAATCAATCAATGATTGATCAATCATGATCACAAACCATCAATCAACCAATCCACACATCTTTCACGTTGAGTTTATGAAACAAAATACGTTTAATTATCTGTTGAACAATCGACTTTTGCGTATTATTATGTCACCCCTTTGAAAAAGGGGGGATATATTGTTATTCTACGAATTTTTTCTTCCACACTTTTTGTCCAGCCGATTTCTCGGAGATGCCTTGACATGTATTTATAAAATTGCACCATAATGACAATCTCCATGTGCAAAGTTGCAGGAAGCATGGAATGGTTCAAGATGGCCGCCGTTACCATGGAAACGGCAAAAATGTAAAAAACCGAAAAATGGTCCAAATTACATAAAACTTTCAGAACTAATAACTCATCGATAGAAGGCGTGACTTCCATCTTGAGAACTTTCAAAATGGCTACCGTTGTCATGGAAACCGTCCAAACGTGAAAAAAACGAAAATAAATCCTTAATTAATTCATAGAAAATAAACCGCTACAGATACGACCAAAAAAACCGTAAGTAGAAAACAGTAGTATAAACTGTAGATTTCATTGCCGTTGGAATTTTTAAGATAGCTGCTGTTACCATGGAGATAACGCTTAAAGTGAACATGGGGCCCATATGGTAAAAAACGTCAAAGTAATATTTTTGTACAGATTTTAACCTCATTCCCGTTAAAATTATATTGTATTGTCATCTGTCTTTGAAATTTTCAAAATGGCCGCCGTTGCCATGGAAACAGCAAAAAAAAAAAAAAAAAAAAAAAAAAAACTCGAAAATTTGAGACAAAATTCTGTGATTAAGACTATGTGCCAAACGTCTTCTAGAATATGCTAGAAGAAAACTAATACATAATTCAAAGTGCTTCTATTCTATACGAAAATCGTGCTTAAGTGCGAAAATCGCCACTGAGAGAGAGAGAAACACGAAGAGTACACATAATTGACATTTCTGCACTTGCATTAAAGTACACATCCGTTAATTGAACACCTGCAAAAATATACACATTAGCTGAAATCAATCGATAAGCGTGTAATTAAATTGTACAAGATAAAATACATGTATCGTGTGATACGCGAGATATTGAAGAATAAAATGAACAGTTAGTATGCCGCTCCGTCAATATATACACATGTTGTCTGTCCAAGGTCCCCTCTAAAAAGAATAGTAATGTACTAACTCCACGATAATATACTTCAGTATCACGTGACACCACCTTTCTTCTTCGCGCGTGTGTCTAATTTAAGATTTTAAAGAGTTCCCCAACTATATATAGACATCACTCTCAGTCTACGAGAAGAGAAAGGGGGGGGGGGGGGTCAAGGGCATGTATACTATACGTGCCATGTGACTTTGGTACACTCAAACTGGTTGCTGCTACTGTGACAAAGTCTAGAACGGGGTGACATCCTCCGCTATTGCTTGCAATGGCAAATCTAGTGTTAGAATAACTCATTCGCTATTCATTTTTTCTGATGAGAAAACAGGAAATAGAGTATTTTTCTCAATTGTACGTGTAAAATTGTTCACAGATATTTGTCACTGAACAGCACAAAACGTATAGACAAGGAATAAACCAATGCAAAATGTGTCACGTTATGCTATACAAAGTATTGATCAATCAATCAAATCATGATTCAAGTGATCAAATCATGATAAGAGATCAATCAATCAAGTTTTGAGATCAAACAAGTAATGAGTCAAGTGCAGATATCGGAAAAAAACGTCCCCTTCCCATTTTACAAACTGCCTATCAATCGATTAATCAATCAATCAAACGATTAATCAATCAATGATTGATCAATCATGATCACAAACCATCAATCAACCAATCCACACATCTTTCACGTTGAGTTTATGAAACAAAATACGTTTAATTATCTGTTGAACAATCGACTTTTGCGTATTATTATGTCACCCCTTTGAAAAAGGGGGGATATATTGTTATTCTACGAATTTTTTCTTCCACACTTTTTGTCCAGCCGATTTCTCGGAGATGCCTTGACATGTATTTATAAAATTGCACCATAATGACAATCTCCATGTGCAAAGTTGCAGGAAGCATGGAATGGTTCAAGATGGCCGCCGTTACCATGGAAACGGCAAAAATGTAAAAAACCGAAAAATGGTCCAAATTACATAAAACTTTCAGAACTAATAACTCATCGATAGAAGGCGTGACTTCCATCTTGAGAACTTTCAAAATGGCTACCGTTGTCATGGAAACCGTCCAAACGTGAAAAAAACGAAAATAAATCCTTAATTAATTCATAGAAAATAAACCGCTACAGATACGACCAAAAAAACCGTAAGTAGAAAACAGTAGTATAAACTGTAGATTTCATTGCCGTTGGAATTTTTAAGATAGCTGCTGTTACCATGGAGATAACGCTTAAAGTGAACATGGGGCCCATATGGTAAAAAACGTCAAAGTAATATTTTTGTACAGATTTTAACCTCATTCCCGTTAAAATTATATTGTATTGTCATCTGTCTTTGAAATTTTCAAAATGGCCGCCGTTGCCATGGAAACAGCAAAAAAAAAAAAAAAAAAAAAAAAAAAACTCGAAAATTTGAGACAAAATTCTGTGATTAAGACTATGTGCCAAACGTCTTCTAGAATATGCTAGAAGAAAACTAATACATAATTCAAAGTGCTTCTATTCTATACGAAAATCGTGCTTAAGTGCGAAAATCGCCACTGAGAGAGAGAGAAACACGAAGAGTACACATAATTGACATTTCTGCACTTGCATTAAAGTACACATCCGTTAATTGAACACCTGCAAAAATATACACATTAGCTGAAATCAATCGATAAGCGTGTAATTAAATTGTACAAGATAAAATACATGTATCGTGTGATACGCGAGATATTGAAGAATAAAATGAACAGTTAGTATGCCGCTCCGTCAATATATACACATGTTGTCTGTCCAAGGTCCCCTCTAAAAAGAATAGTAATGTACTAACTCCACGATAATATACTTCAGTATCACGTGACACCACCTTTCTTCTTCGCGCGTGTGTCTAATTTAAGATTTTAAAGAGTTCCCCAACTATATATAGACATCACTCTCAGTCTACGAGAAGAGAAAGGGGGGGGGGGGTCAAGGGCATGTATACTATACGTGCCATGTGACTTTGGTACACTCAAACTGGTTGCTGCTACTGTGACAAAGTCTAGAACGGGGTGACATCCTCCGCTATTGCTTGCAATGGCAAATCTAGTGTTAGAATAACTCATTCGCTATTCATTTTTTCTGATGAGAAAACAGGAAATAGAGTATTTTTCTCAATTGTACGTGTAAAATTGTTCACAGATATTTGTCACTGAACAGCACAAAACGTATAGACAAGGAATAAACCAATGCAAAATGTGTCACGTTATGCTATACAAAGTATTGATCAATCAATCAAATCATGATTCAAGTGATCAAATCATGATAAGAGATCAATCAATCAAGTTTTGAGATCAAACAAGTAATGAGTCAAGTGCAGATATCGGAAAAAAACGTCCCCTTCCCATTTTACAAACTGCCTATCAATCGATTAATCAATCAATCAAACGATTAATCAATCAATGATTGATCAATCATGATCACAAACCATCAATCAACCAATCCACACATCTTTCACGTTGAGTTTATGAAACAAAATACGTTTAATTATCTGTTGAACAATCGACTTTTGCGTATTATTATGTCACCCCTTTGAAAAAGGGGGGATATATTGTTATTCTACGAATTTTTTCTTCCACACTTTTTGTCCAGCCGATTTCTCGGAGATGCCTTGACATGTATTTATAAAATTGCACCATAATGACAATCTCCATGTGCAAAGTTGCAGGAAGCATGGAATGGTTCAAGATGGCCGCCGTTACCATGGAAACGGCAAAAATGTAAAAAACCGAAAAATGGTCCAAATTACATAAAACTTTCAGAACTAATAACTCATCGATAGAAGGCGTGACTTCCATCTTGAGAACTTTCAAAATGGCTACCGTTGTCATGGAAACCGTCCAAACGTGAAAAAAACGAAAATAAATCCTTAATTAATTCATAGAAAATAAACCGCTACAGATACGACCAAAAAAACCGTAAGTAGAAAACAGTAGTATAAACTGTAGATTTCATTGCCGTTGGAATTTTTAAGATAGCTGCTGTTACCATGGAGATAACGCTTAAAGTGAACATGGGGCCCATATGGTAAAAAACGTCAAAGTAATATTTTTGTACAGATTTTAACCTCATTCCCGTTAAAATTATATTGTATTGTCATCTGTCTTTGAAATTTTCAAAATGGCCGCCGTTGCCATGGAAACAGCAAAAAAAAAAAAAAAAAAAAAAAAAAAATCGAAAATTTGAGACAAAATTCTGTGATTAAGACTATGTGCCAAACGTCTTCTAGAATATGCTAGAAGAAAACTAATACATAATTCAAAGTGCTTCTATTCTATACGAAAATCGTGCTTAAGTGCGAAAATCGCCACTGAGAGAGAGAGAAACACGAAGAGTACACATAATTGACATTTCTGCACTTGCATTAAAGTACACATCCGTTAATTGAACACCTGCAAAAATATACACATTAGCTGAAATCAATCGATAAGCGTGTAATTAAATTGTACAAGATAAAATACATGTATCGTGTGATACGCGAGATATTGAAGAATAAAATGAACAGTTAGTATGCCGCTCCGTCAATATATACACATGTTGTCTGTCCAAGGTCCCCTCTAAAAAGAATAGTAATGTACTAACTCCACGATAATATACTTCAGTATCACGTGACACCACCTTTCTTCTTCGCGCGTGTGTCTAATTTAAGATTTTAAAGAGTTCCCCAACTATATATAGACATCACTCTCAGTCTACGAGAAGAGAAAGGGGGGGGGGTCAAGGGCATGTATACTATACGTGCCATGTGACTTTGGTACACTCAAACTGGTTGCTGCTACTGTGACAAAGTCTAGAACGGGGTGACATCCTCCGCTATTGCTTGCAATGGCAAATCTAGTGTTAGAATAACTCATTCGCTATTCATTTTTTCTGATGAGAAAACAGGAAATAGAGTATTTTTCTCAATTGTACGTGTAAAATTGTTCACAGATATTTGTCACTGAACAGCACAAAACGTATAGACAAGGAATAAACCAATGCAAAATGTGTCACGTTATGCTATACAAAGTATTGATCAATCAATCAAATCATGATTCAAGTGATCAAATCATGATAAGAGATCAATCAATCAAGTTTTGAGATCAAACAAGTAATGAGTCAAGTGCAGATATCGGAAAAAAACGTCCCCTTCCCATTTTACAAACTGCCTATCAATCGATTAATCAATCAATCAAACGATTAATCAATCAATGATTGATCAATCATGATCACAAACCATCAATCAACCAATCCACACATCTTTCACGTTGAGTTTATGAAACAAAATACGTTTAATTATCTGTTGAACAATCGACTTTTGCGTATTATTATGTCACCCCTTTGAAAAAGGGGGGATATATTGTTATTCTACGAATTTTTTCTTCCACACTTTTTGTCCAGCCGATTTCTCGGAGATGCCTTGACATGTATTTATAAAATTGCACCATAATGACAATCTCCATGTGCAAAGTTGCAGGAAGCATGGAATGGTTCAAGATGGCCGCCGTTACCATGGAAACGGCAAAAATGTAAAAAACCGAAAAATGGTCCAAATTACATAAAACTTTCAGAACTAATAACTCATCGATAGAAGGCGTGACTTCCATCTTGAGAACTTTCAAAATGGCTACCGTTGTCATGGAAACCGTCCAAACGTGAAAAAAACGAAAATAAATCCTTAATTAATTCATAGAAAATAAACCGCTACAGATACGACCAAAAAAACCGTAAGTAGAAAACAGTAGTATAAACTGTAGATTTCATTGCCGTTGGAATTTTTAAGATAGCTGCTGTTACCATGGAGATAACGCTTAAAGTGAACATGGGGCCCATATGGTAAAAAACGTCAAAGTAATATTTTTGTACAGATTTTAACCTCATTCCCGTTAAAATTATATTGTATTGTCATCTGTCTTTGAAATTTTCAAAATGGCCGCCGTTGCCATGGAAACAGCAAAAAAAAAAAAAAAAAAAAAAAAAAAACTCGAAAATTTGAGACAAAATTCTGTGATTAAGACTATGTGCCAAACGTCTTCTAGAATATGCTAGAAGAAAACTAATACATAATTCAAAGTGCTTCTATTCTATACGAAAATCGTGCTTAAGTGCGAAAATCGCCACTGAGAGAGAGAGAAACACGAAGAGTACACATAATTGACATTTCTGCACTTGCATTAAAGTACACATCCGTTAATTGAACACCTGCAAAAATATACACATTAGCTGAAATCAATCGATAAGCGTGTAATTAAATTGTACAAGATAAAATACATGTATCGTGTGATACGCGAGATATTGAAGAATAAAATGAACAGTTAGTATGCCGCTCCGTCAATATATACACATGTTGTCTGTCCAAGGTCCCCTCTAAAAAGAATAGTAATGTACTAACTCCACGATAATATACTTCAGTATCACGTGACACCACCTTTCTTCTTCGCGCGTGTGTCTAATTTAAGATTTTAAAGAGTTCCCCAACTATATATAGACATCACTCTCAGTCTACGAGAAGAGAAAGGGGGGGGGGGTCAAGGGCATGTATACTATACGTGCCATGTGACTTTGGTACACTCAAACTGGTTGCTGCTACTGTGACAAAGTCTAGAACGGGGTGACATCCTCCGCTATTGCTTGCAATGGCAAATCTAGTGTTAGAATAACTCATTCGCTATTCATTTTTTCTGATGAGAAAACAGGAAATAGAGTATTTTTCTCAATTGTACGTGTAAAATTGTTCACAGATATTTGTCACTGAACAGCACAAAACGTATAGACAAGGAATAAACCAATGCAAAATGTGTCACGTTATGCTATACAAAGTATTGATCAATCAATCAAATCATGATTCAAGTGATCAAATCATGATAAGAGATCAATCAATCAAGTTTTGAGATCAAACAAGTAATGAGTCAAGTGCAGATATCGGAAAAAAACGTCCCCTTCCCATTTTACAAACTGCCTATCAATCGATTAATCAATCAATCAAACGATTAATCAATCAATGATTGATCAATCATGATCACAAACCATCAATCAACCAATCCACACATCTTTCACGTTGAGTTTATGAAACAAAATACGTTTAATTATCTGTTGAACAATCGACTTTTGCGTATTATTATGTCACCCCTTTGAAAAAGGGGGGATATATTGTTATTCTACGAATTTTTTCTTCCACACTTTTTGTCCAGCCGATTTCTCGGAGATGCCTTGACATGTATTTATAAAATTGCACCATAATGACAATCTCCATGTGCAAAGTTGCAGGAAGCATGGAATGGTTCAAGATGGCCGCCGTTACCATGGAAACGGCAAAAATGTAAAAAACCGAAAAATGGTCCAAATTACATAAAACTTTCAGAACTAATAACTCATCGATAGAAGGCGTGACTTCCATCTTGAGAACTTTCAAAATGGCTACCGTTGTCATGGAAACCGTCCAAACGTGAAAAAAACGAAAATAAATCCTTAATTAATTCATAGAAAATAAACCGCTACAGATACGACCAAAAAAACCGTAAGTAGAAAACAGTAGTATAAACTGTAGATTTCATTGCCGTTGGAATTTTTAAGATAGCTGCTGTTACCATGGAGATAACGCTTAAAGTGAACATGGGGCCCATATGGTAAAAAACGTCAAAGTAATATTTTTGTACAGATTTTAACCTCATTCCCGTTAAAATTATATTGTATTGTCATCTGTCTTTGAAATTTTCAAAATGGCCGCCGTTGCCATGGAAACAGCAAAAAAAAAAAAAAAAAAAAAAAAAAAACTCGAAAATTTGAGACAAAATTCTGTGATTAAGACTATGTGCCAAACGTCTTCTAGAATATGCTAGAAGAAAACTAATACATAATTCAAAGTGCTTCTATTCTATACGAAAATCGTGCTTAAGTGCGAAAATCGCCACTGAGAGAGAGAGAAACACGAAGAGTACACATAATTGACATTTCTGCACTTGCATTAAAGTACACATCCGTTAATTGAACACCTGCAAAAATATACACATTAGCTGAAATCAATCGATAAGCGTGTAATTAAATTGTACAAGATAAAATACATGTATCGTGTGATACGCGAGATATTGAAGAATAAAATGAACAGTTAGTATGCCGCTCCGTCAATATATACACATGTTGTCTGTCCAAGGTCCCCTCTAAAAAGAATAGTAATGTACTAACTCCACGATAATATACTTCAGTATCACGTGACACCACCTTTCTTCTTCGCGCGTGTGTCTAATTTAAGATTTTAAAGAGTTCCCCAACTATATATAGACATCACTCTCAGTCTACGAGAAGAGAAAGGGGGGGGGGTCAAGGGCATGTATACTATACGTGCCATGTGACTTTGGTACACTCAAACTGGTTGCTGCTACTGTGACAAAGTCTAGAACGGGGTGACATCCTCCGCTATTGCTTGCAATGGCAAATCTAGTGTTAGAATAACTCATTCGCTATTCATTTTTTCTGATGAGAAAACAGGAAATAGAGTATTTTTCTCAATTGTACGTGTAAAATTGTTCACAGATATTTGTCACTGAACAGCACAAAACGTATAGACAAGGAATAAACCAATGCAAAATGTGTCACGTTATGCTATACAAAGTATTGATCAATCAATCAAATCATGATTCAAGTGATCAAATCATGATAAGAGATCAATCAATCAAGTTTTGAGATCAAACAAGTAATGAGTCAAGTGCAGATATCGGAAAAAAACGTCCCCTTCCCATTTTACAAACTGCCTATCAATCGATTAATCAATCAATCAAACGATTAATCAATCAATGATTGATCAATCATGATCACAAACCATCAATCAACCAATCCACACATCTTTCACGTTGAGTTTATGAAACAAAATACGTTTAATTATCTGTTGAACAATCGACTTTTGCGTATTATTATGTCACCCCTTTGAAAAAGGGGGGATATATTGTTATTCTACGAATTTTTTCTTCCACACTTTTTGTCCAGCCGATTTCTCGGAGATGCCTTGACATGTATTTATAAAATTGCACCATAATGACAATCTCCATGTGCAAAGTTGCAGGAAGCATGGAATGGTTCAAGATGGCCGCCGTTACCATGGAAACGACAAAAATGTAAAAAACCGAAAAATGGTCCAAATTACATAAAACTTTCAGAACTAATAACTCATCGATAGAAGGCGTGACTTCCATCTTGAGAACTTTCAAAATGGCTACCGTTGTCATGGAAACCGTCCAAACGTGAAAAAAACGAAAATAAATCCTTAATTAATTCATAGAAAATAAACCGCTACAGATACGACCAAAAAAACCGTAAGTAGAAAACAGTAGTATAAACTGTAGATTTCATTGCCGTTGGAATTTTTAAGATAGCTGCTGTTACCATGGAGATAACGCTTAAAGTGAACATGGGGCCCATATGGTAAAAAACGTCAAAGTAATATTTTTGTACAGATTTTAACCTCATTCCCGTTAAAATTATATTGTATTGTCATCTGTCTTTGAAATTTTCAAAATGGCCGCCGTTGCCATGGAAACAGCAAAAAAAAAAAAAAAAAAAAAAAAAAAACTCGAAAATTTGAGACAAAATTCTGTGATTAAGACTATGTGCCAAACGTCTTCTAGAATATGCTAGAAGAAAACTAATACATAATTCAAAGTGCTTCTATTCTATACGAAAATCGTGCTTAAGTGCGAAAATCGCCACTGAGAGAGAGAGAAACACGAAGAGTACACATAATTGACATTTCTGCACTTGCATTAAAGTACACATCCGTTAATTGAACACCTGCAAAAATATACACATTAGCTGAAATCAATCGATAAGCGTGTAATTAAATTGTACAAGATAAAATACATGTATCGTGTGATACGCGAGATATTGAAGAATAAAATGAACAGTTAGTATGCCGCTCCGTCAATATATACACATGTTGTCTGTCCAAGGTCCCCTCTAAAAAGAATAGTAATGTACTAACTCCACGATAATATACTTCAGTATCACGTGACACCACCTTTCTTCTTCGCGCGTGTGTCTAATTTAAGATTTTAAAGAGTTCCCCAACTATATATAGACATCACTCTCAGTCTACGAGAAGAGAAAGGGGGGGGGGGGGGGTCAAGGGCATGTATACTATACGTGCCATGTGACTTTGGTACACTCAAACTGGTTGCTGCTACTGTGACAAAGTCTAGAACGGGGTGACATCCTCCGCTATTGCTTGCAATGGCAAATCTAGTGTTAGAATAACTCATTCGCTATTCATTTTTTCTGATGAGAAAACAGGAAATAGAGTATTTTTCTCAATTGTACGTGTAAAATTGTTCACAGATATTTGTCACTGAACAGCACAAAACGTATAGACAAGGAATAAACCAATGCAAAATGTGTCACGTTATGCTATACAAAGTATTGATCAATCAATCAAATCATGATTCAAGTGATCAAATCATGATAAGAGATCAATCAATCAAGTTTTGAGATCAAACAAGTAATGAGTCAAGTGCAGATATCGGAAAAAAACGTCCCCTTCCCATTTTACAAACTGCCTATCAATCGATTAATCAATCAATCAAACGATTAATCAATCAATGATTGATCAATCATGATCACAAACCATCAATCAACCAATCCACACATCTTTCACGTTGAGTTTATGAAACAAAATACGTTTAATTATCTGTTGAACAATCGACTTTTGCGTATTATTATGTCACCCCTTTGAAAAAGGGGGGATATATTGTTATTCTACGAATTTTTTCTTCCACACTTTTTGTCCAGCCGATTTCTCGGAGATGCCTTGACATGTATTTATAAAATTGCACCATAATGACAATCTCCATGTGCAAAGTTGCAGGAAGCATGGAATGGTTCAAGATGGCCGCCGTTACCATGGAAACGGCAAAAATGTAAAAAACCGAAAAATGGTCCAAATTACATAAAACTTTCAGAACTAATAACTCATCGATAGAAGGCGTGACTTCCATCTTGAGAACTTTCAAAATGGCTACCGTTGTCATGGAAACCGTCCAAACGTGAAAAAAACGAAAATAAATCCTTAATTAATTCATAGAAAATAAACCGCTACAGATACGACCAAAAAAACCGTAAGTAGAAAACAGTAGTATAAACTGTAGATTTCATTGCCGTTGGAATTTTTAAGATAGCTGCTGTTACCATGGAGATAACGCTTAAAGTGAACATGGGGCCCATATGGTAAAAAACGTCAAAGTAATATTTTTGTACAGATTTTAACCTCATTCCCGTTAAAATTATATTGTATTGTCATCTGTCTTTGAAATTTTCAAAATGGCCGCCGTTGCCATGGAAACAGCAAAAAAAAAAAAAAAAAAAAAAAAAAAACTCGAAAATTTGAGACAAAATTCTGTGATTAAGACTATGTGCCAAACGTCTTCTAGAATATGCTAGAAGAAAACTAATACATAATTCAAAGTGCTTCTATTCTATACGAAAATCGTGCTTAAGTGCGAAAATCGCCACTGAGAGAGAGAGAAACACGAAGAGTACACATAATTGACATTTCTGCACTTGCATTAAAGTACACATCCGTTAATTGAACACCTGCAAAAATATACACATTAGCTGAAATCAATCGATAAGCGTGTAATTAAATTGTACAAGATAAAATACATGTATCGTGTGATACGCGAGATATTGAAGAATAAAATGAACAGTTAGTATGCCGCTCCGTCAATATATACACATGTTGTCTGTCCAAGGTCCCCTCTAAAAAGAATAGTAATGTACTAACTCCACGATAATATACTTCAGTATCACGTGACACCACCTTTCTTCTTCGCGCGTGTGTCTAATTTAAGATTTTAAAGAGTTCCCCAACTATATATAGACATCACTCTCAGTCTACGAGAAGAGAAAGGGGGGGGGGGTCAAGGGCATGTATACTATACGTGCCATGTGACTTTGGTACACTCAAACTGGTTGCTGCTACTGTGACAAAGTCTAGAACGGGGTGACATCCTCCGCTATTGCTTGCAATGGCAAATCTAGTGTTAGAATAACTCATTCGCTATTCATTTTTTCTGATGAGAAAACAGGAAATAGAGTATTTTTCTCAATTGTACGTGTAAAATTGTTCACAGATATTTGTCACTGAACAGCACAAAACGTATAGACAAGGAATAAACCAATGCAAAATGTGTCACGTTATGCTATACAAAGTATTGATCAATCAATCAAATCATGATTCAAGTGATCAAATCATGATAAGAGATCAATCAATCAAGTTTTGAGATCAAACAAGTAATGAGTCAAGTGCAGATATCGGAAAAAAACGTCCCCTTCCCATTTTACAAACTGCCTATCAATCGATTAATCAATCAATCAAACGATTAATCAATCAATGATTGATCAATCATGATCACAAACCATCAATCAACCAATCCACACATCTTTCACGTTGAGTTTATGAAACAAAATACGTTTAATTATCTGTTGAACAATCGACTTTTGCGTATTATTATGTCACCCCTTTGAAAAAGGGGGGATATATTGTTATTCTACGAATTTTTTCTTCCACACTTTTTGTCCAGCCGATTTCTCGGAGATGCCTTGACATGTATTTATAAAATTGCACCATAATGACAATCTCCATGTGCAAAGTTGCAGGAAGCATGGAATGGTTCAAGATGGCCGCCGTTACCATGGAAACGGCAAAAATGTAAAAAACCGAAAAATGGTCCAAATTACATAAAACTTTCAGAACTAATAACTCATCGATAGAAGGCGTGACTTCCATCTTGAGAACTTTCAAAATGGCTACCGTTGTCATGGAAACCGTCCAAACGTGAAAAAAACGAAAATAAATCCTTAATTAATTCATAGAAAATAAACCGCTACAGATACGACCAAAAAAACCGTAAGTAGAAAACAGTAGTATAAACTGTAGATTTCATTGCCGTTGGAATTTTTAAGATAGCTGCTGTTACCATGGAGATAACGCTTAAAGTGAACATGGGGCCCATATGGTAAAAAACGTCAAAGTAATATTTTTGTACAGATTTTAACCTCATTCCCGTTAAAATTATATTGTATTGTCATCTGTCTTTGAAATTTTCAAAATGGCCGCCGTTGCCATGGAAACAGCAAAAAAAAAAAAAAAAAAAAAAAAAAAACTCGAAAATTTGAGACAAAATTCTGTGATTAAGACTATGTGCCAAACGTCTTCTAGAATATGCTAGAAGAAAACTAATACATAATTCAAAGTGCTTCTATTCTATACGAAAATCGTGCTTAAGTGCGAAAATCGCCACTGAGAGAGAGAGAAACACGAAGAGTACACATAATTGACATTTCTGCACTTGCATTAAAGTACACATCCGTTAATTGAACACCTGCAAAAATATACACATTAGCTGAAATCAATCGATAAGCGTGTAATTAAATTGTACAAGATAAAATACATGTATCGTGTGATACGCGAGATATTGAAGAATAAAATGAACAGTTAGTATGCCGCTCCGTCAATATATACACATGTTGTCTGTCCAAGGTCCCCTCTAAAAAGAATAGTAATGTACTAACTCCACGATAATATACTTCAGTATCACGTGACACCACCTTTCTTCTTCGCGCGTGTGTCTAATTTAAGATTTTAAAGAGTTCCCCAACTATATATAGACATCACTCTCAGTCTACGAGAAGAGAAAGGGGGGGGGGGGGTCAAGGGCATGTATACTATACGTGCCATGTGACTTTGGTACACTCAAACTGGTTGCTGCTACTGTGACAAAGTCTAGAACGGGGTGACATCCTCCGCTATTGCTTGCAATGGCAAATCTAGTGTTAGAATAACTCATTCGCTATTCATTTTTTCTGATGAGAAAACAGGAAATAGAGTATTTTTCTCAATTGTACGTGTAAAATTGTTCACAGATATTTGTCACTGAACAGCACAAAACGTATAGACAAGGAATAAACCAATGCAAAATGTGTCACGTTATGCTATACAAAGTATTGATCAATCAATCAAATCATGATTCAAGTGATCAAATCATGATAAGAGATCAATCAATCAAGTTTTGAGATCAAACAAGTAATGAGTCAAGTGCAGATATCGGAAAAAAACGTCCCCTTCCCATTTTACAAACTGCCTATCAATCGATTAATCAATCAATCAAACGATTAATCAATCAATGATTGATCAATCATGATCACAAACCATCAATCAACCAATCCACACATCTTTCACGTTGAGTTTATGAAACAAAATACGTTTAATTATCTGTTGAACAATCGACTTTTGCGTATTATTATGTCACCCCTTTGAAAAAGGGGGGATATATTGTTATTCTACGAATTTTTTCTTCCACACTTTTTGTCCAGCCGATTTCTCGGAGATGCCTTGACATGTATTTATAAAATTGCACCATAATGACAATCTCCATGTGCAAAGTTGCAGGAAGCATGGAATGGTTCAAGATGGCCGCCGTTACCATGGAAACGGCAAAAATGTAAAAAACCGAAAAATGGTCCAAATTACATAAAACTTTCAGAACTAATAACTCATCGATAGAAGGCGTGACTTCCATCTTGAGAACTTTCAAAATGGCTACCGTTGTCATGGAAACCGTCCAAACGTGAAAAAAACGAAAATAAATCCTTAATTAATTCATAGAAAATAAACCGCTACAGATACGACCAAAAAAACCGTAAGTAGAAAACAGTAGTATAAACTGTAGATTTCATTGCCGTTGGAATTTTTAAGATAGCTGCTGTTACCATGGAGATAACGCTTAAAGTGAACATGGGGCCCATATGGTAAAAAACGTCAAAGTAATATTTTTGTACAGATTTTAACCTCATTCCCGTTAAAATTATATTGTATTGTCATCTGTCTTTGAAATTTTCAAAATGGCCGCCGTTGCCATGGAAACAGCAAAAAAAAAAAAAAAAAAAAAAAAAAAACTCGAAAATTTGAGACAAAATTCTGTGATTAAGACTATGTGCCAAACGTCTTCTAGAATATGCTAGAAGAAAACTAATACATAATTCAAAGTGCTTCTATTCTATACGAAAATCGTGCTTAAGTGCGAAAATCGCCACTGAGAGAGAGAGAAACACGAAGAGTACACATAATTGACATTTCTGCACTTGCATTAAAGTACACATCCGTTAATTGAACACCTGCAAAAATATACACATTAGCTGAAATCAATCGATAAGCGTGTAATTAAATTGTACAAGATAAAATACATGTATCGTGTGATACGCGAGATATTGAAGAATAAAATGAACAGTTAGTATGCCGCTCCGTCAATATATACACATGTTGTCTGTCCAAGGTCCCCTCTAAAAAGAATAGTAATGTACTAACTCCACGATAATATACTTCAGTATCACGTGACACCACCTTTCTTCTTCGCGCGTGTGTCTAATTTAAGATTTTAAAGAGTTCCCCAACTATATATAGACATCACTCTCAGTCTACGAGAAGAGAAAGGGGGGGGGGGTCAAGGGCATGTATACTATACGTGCCATGTGACTTTGGTACACTCAAACTGGTTGCTGCTACTGTGACAAAGTCTAGAACGGGGTGACATCCTCCGCTATTGCTTGCAATGGCAAATCTAGTGTTAGAATAACTCATTCGCTATTCATTTTTTCTGATGAGAAAACAGGAAATAGAGTATTTTTCTCAATTGTACGTGTAAAATTGTTCACAGATATTTGTCACTGAACAGCACAAAACGTATAGACAAGGAATAAACCAATGCAAAATGTGTCACGTTATGCTATACAAAGTATTGATCAATCAATCAAATCATGATTCAAGTGATCAAATCATGATAAGAGATCAATCAATCAAGTTTTGAGATCAAACAAGTAATGAGTCAAGTGCAGATATCGGAAAAAAACGTCCCCTTCCCATTTTACAAACTGCCTATCAATCGATTAATCAATCAATCAAACGATTAATCAATCAATGATTGATCAATCATGATCACAAACCATCAATCAACCAATCCACACATCTTTCACGTTGAGTTTATGAAACAAAATACGTTTAATTATCTGTTGAACAATCGACTTTTGCGTATTATTATGTCACCCCTTTGAAAAAGGGGGGATATATTGTTATTCTACGAATTTTTTCTTCCACACTTTTTGTCCAGCCGATTTCTCGGAGATGCCTTGACATGTATTTATAAAATTGCACCATAATGACAATCTCCATGTGCAAAGTTGCAGGAAGCATGGAATGGTTCAAGATGGCCGCCGTTACCATGGAAACGGCAAAAATGTAAAAAACCGAAAAATGGTCCAAATTACATAAAACTTTCAGAACTAATAACTCATCGATAGAAGGCGTGACTTCCATCTTGAGAACTTTCAAAATGGCTACCGTTGTCATGGAAACCGTCCAAACGTGAAAAAAACGAAAATAAATCCTTAATTAATTCATAGAAAATAAACCGCTACAGATACGACCAAAAAAACCGTAAGTAGAAAACAGTAGTATAAACTGTAGATTTCATTGCCGTTGGAATTTTTAAGATAGCTGCTGTTACCATGGAGATAACGCTTAAAGTGAACATGGGGCCCATATGGTAAAAAACGTCAAAGTAATATTTTTGTACAGATTTTAACCTCATTCCCGTTTAAATTATATTGTATTGTCATCTGTCTTTGAAATTTTCAAAATGGCCGCCGTTGCCATGGAAACAGCAAAAAAAAAAAAAAAAAAAAAAAAAAAACTCGAAAATTTGAGACAAAATTCTGTGATTAAGACTATGTGCCAAACGTCTTCTAGAATATGCTAGAAGAAAACTAATACATAATTCAAAGTGCTTCTATTCTATACGAAAATCGTGCTTAAGTGCGAAAATCGCCACTGAGAGAGAGAGAAACACGAAGAGTACACATAATTGACATTTCTGCACTTGCATTAAAGTACACATCCGTTAATTGAACACCTGCAAAAATATACACATTAGCTGAAATCAATCGATAAGCGTGTAATTAAATTGTACAAGATAAAATACATGTATCGTGTGATACGCGAGATATTGAAGAATAAAATGAACAGTTAGTATGCCGCTCCGTCAATATATACACATGTTGTCTGTCCAAGGTCCCCTCTAAAAAGAATAGTAATGTACTAACTCCACGATAATATACTTCAGTATCACGTGACACCACCTTTCTTCTTCGCGCGTGTGTCTAATTTAAGATTTTAAAGAGTTCCCCAACTATATATAGACATCACTCTCAGTCTACGAGAAGAGAAAGGGGGGGGGGGTCAAGGGCATGTATACTATACGTGCCATGTGACTTTGGTACACTCAAACTGGTTGCTGCTACTGTGACAAAGTCTAGAACGGGGTGACATCCTCCGCTATTGCTTGCAATGGCAAATCTAGTGTTAGAATAACTCATTCGCTATTCATTTTTTCTGATGAGAAAACAGGAAATAGAGTATTTTTCTCAATTGTACGTGTAAAATTGTTCACAGATATTTGTCACTGAACAGCACAAAACGTATAGACAAGGAATAAACCAATGCAAAATGTGTCACGTTATGCTATACAAAGTATTGATCAATCAATCAAATCATGATTCAAGTGATCAAATCATGATAAGAGATCAATCAATCAAGTTTTGAGATCAAACAAGTAATGAGTCAAGTGCAGATATCGGAAAAAAACGTCCCCTTCCCATTTTACAAACTGCCTATCAATCGATTAATCAATCAATCAAACGATTAATCAATCAATGATTGATCAATCATGATCACAAACCATCAATCAACCAATCCACACATCTTTCACGTTGAGTTTATGAAACAAAATACGTTTAATTATCTGTTGAACAATCGACTTTTGCGTATTATTATGTCACCCCTTTGAAAAAGGGGGGATATATTGTTATTCTACGAATTTTTTCTTCCACACTTTTTGTCCAGCCGATTTCTCGGAGATGCCTTGACATGTATTTATAAAATTGCACCATAATGACAATCTCCATGTGCAAAGTTGCAGGAAGCATGGAATGGTTCAAGATGGCCGCCGTTACCATGGAAACGGCAAAAATGTAAAAAACCGAAAAATGGTCCAAATTACATAAAACTTTCAGAACTAATAACTCATCGATAGAAGGCGTGACTTCCATCTTGAGAACTTTCAAAATGGCTACCGTTGTCATGGAAACCGTCCAAACGTGAAAAAAACGAAAATAAATCCTTAATTAATTCATAGAAAATAAACCGCTACAGATACGACCAAAAAAACCGTAAGTAGAAAACAGTAGTATAAACTGTAGATTTCATTGCCGTTGGAATTTTTAAGATAGCTGCTGTTACCATGGAGATAACGCTTAAAGTGAACATGGGGCCCATATGGTAAAAAACGTCAAAGTAATATTTTTGTACAGATTTTAACCTCATTCCCGTTAAAATTATATTGTATTGTCATCTGTCTTTGAAATTTTCAAAATGGCCGCCGTTGCCATGGAAACAGCAAAAAAAAAAAAAAAAAAAAAAAAAAAACTCGAAAATTTGAGACAAAATTCTGTGATTAAGACTATGTGCCAAACGTCTTCTAGAATATGCTAGAAGAAAACTAATACATAATTCAAAGTGCTTCTATTCTATACGAAAATCGTGCTTAAGTGCGAAAATCGCCACTGAGAGAGAGAGAAACACGAAGAGTACACATAATTGACATTTCTGCACTTGCATTAAAGTACACATCCGTTAATTGAACACCTGCAAAAATATACACATTAGCTGAAATCAATCGATAAGCGTGTAATTAAATTGTACAAGATAAAATACATGTATCGTGTGATACGCGAGATATTGAAGAATAAAATGAACAGTTAGTATGCCGCTCCGTCAATATATACACATGTTGTCTGTCCAAGGTCCCCTCTAAAAAGAATAGTAATGTACTAACTCCACGATAATATACTTCAGTATCACGTGACACCACCTTTCTTCTTCGCGCGTGTGTCTAATTTAAGATTTTAAAGAGTTCCCCAACTATATATAGACATCACTCTCAGTCTACGAGAAGAGAAAGGGGGGGGGGGGGTCAAGGGCATGTATACTATACGTGCCATGTGACTTTGGTACACTCAAACTGGTTGCTGCTACTGTGACAAAGTCTAGAACGGGGTGACATCCTCCGCTATTGCTTGCAATGGCAAATCTAGTGTTAGAATAACTCATTCGCTATTCATTTTTTCTGATGAGAAAACAGGAAATAGAGTATTTTTCTCAATTGTACGTGTAAAATTGTTCACAGATATTTGTCACTGAACAGCACAAAACGTATAGACAAGGAATAAACCAATGCAAAATGTGTCACGTTATGCTATACAAAGTATTGATCAATCAATCAAATCATGATTCAAGTGATCAAATCATGATAAGAGATCAATCAATCAAGTTTTGAGATCAAACAAGTAATGAGTCAAGTGCAGATATCGGAAAAAAACGTCCCCTTCCCATTTTACAAACTGCCTATCAATCGATTAATCAATCAATCAAACGATTAATCAATCAATGATTGATCAATCATGATCACAAACCATCAATCAACCAATCCACACATCTTTCACGTTGAGTTTATGAAACAAAATACGTTTAATTATCTGTTGAACAATCGACTTTTGCGTATTATTATGTCACCCCTTTGAAAAAGGGGGGATATATTGTTATTCTACGAATTTTTTCTTCCACACTTTTTGTCCAGCCGATTTCTCGGAGATGCCTTGACATGTATTTATAAAATTGCACCATAATGACAATCTCCATGTGCAAAGTTGCAGGAAGCATGGAATGGTTCAAGATGGCCGCCGTTACCATGGAAACGGCAAAAATGTAAAAAACCGAAAAATGGTCCAAATTACATAAAACTTTCAGAACTAATAACTCATCGATAGAAGGCGTGACTTCCATCTTGAGAACTTTCAAAATGGCTACCGTTGTCATGGAAACCGTCCAAACGTGAAAAAAACGAAAATAAATCCTTAATTAATTCATAGAAAATAAACCGCTACAGATACGACCAAAAAAACCGTAAGTAGAAAACAGTAGTATAAACTGTAGATTTCATTGCCGTTGGAATTTTTAAGATAGCTGCTGTTACCATGGAGATAACGCTTAAAGTGAACATGGGGCCCATATGGTAAAAAACGTCAAAGTAATATTTTTGTACAGATTTTAACCTCATTCCCGTTAAAATTATATTGTATTGTCATCTGTCTTTGAAATTTTCAAAATGGCCGCCGTTGCCATGGAAACAGCAAAAAAAAAAAAAAAAAAAAAAAAAAAACTCGAAAATTTGAGACAAAATTCTGTGATTAAGACTATGTGCCAAACGTCTTCTAGAATATGCTAGAAGAAAACTAATACATAATTCAAAGTGCTTCTATTCTATACGAAAATCGTGCTTAAGTGCGAAAATCGCCACTGAGAGAGAGAGAAACACGAAGAGTACACATAATTGACATTTCTGCACTTGCATTAAAGTACACATCCGTTAATTGAACACCTGCAAAAATATACACATTAGCTGAAATCAATCGATAAGCGTGTAATTAAATTGTACAAGATAAAATACATGTATCGTGTGATACGCGAGATATTGAAGAATAAAATGAACAGTTAGTATGCCGCTCCGTCAATATATACACATGTTGTCTGTCCAAGGTCCCCTCTAAAAAGAATAGTAATGTACTAACTCCACGATAATATACTTCAGTATCACGTGACACCACCTTTCTTCTTCGCGCGTGTGTCTAATTTAAGATTTTAAAGAGTTCCCCAACTATATATAGACATCACTCTCAGTCTACGAGAAGAGAAAGGGGGGGGGGGGGTCAAGGGCATGTATACTATACGTGCCATGTGACTTTGGTACACTCAAACTGGTTGCTGCTACTGTGACAAAGTCTAGAACGGGGTGACATCCTCCGCTATTGCTTGCAATGGCAAATCTAGTGTTAGAATAACTCATTCGCTATTCATTTTTTCTGATGAGAAAACAGGAAATAGAGTATTTTTCTCAATTGTACGTGTAAAATTGTTCACAGATATTTGTCACTGAACAGCACAAAACGTATAGACAAGGAATAAACCAATGCAAAATGTGTCACGTTATGCTATACAAAGTATTGATCAATCAATCAAATCATGATTCAAGTGATCAAATCATGATAAGAGATCAATCAATCAAGTTTTGAGATCAAACAAGTAATGAGTCAAGTGCAGATATCGGAAAAAAACGTCCCCTTCCCATTTTACAAACTGCCTATCAATCGATTAATCAATCAATCAAACGATTAATCAATCAATGATTGATCAATCATGATCACAAACCATCAATCAACCAATCCACACATCTTTCACGTTGAGTTTATGAAACAAAATACGTTTAATTATCTGTTGAACAATCGACTTTTGCGTATTATTATGTCACCCCTTTGAAAAAGGGGGGATATATTGTTATTCTACGAATTTTTTCTTCCACACTTTTTGTCCAGCCGATTTCTCGGAGATGCCTTGACATGTATTTATAAAATTGCACCATAATGACAATCTCCATGTGCAAAGTTGCAGGAAGCATGGAATGGTTCAAGATGGCCGCCGTTACCATGGAAACGGCAAAAATGTAAAAAACCGAAAAATGGTCCAAATTACATAAAACTTTCAGAACTAATAACTCATCGATAGAAGGCGTGACTTCCATCTTGAGAACTTTCAAAATGGCTACCGTTGTCATGGAAACCGTCCAAACGTGAAAAAAACGAAAATAAATCCTTAATTAATTCATAGAAAATAAACCGCTACAGATACGACCAAAAAAACCGTAAGTAGAAAACAGTAGTATAAACTGTAGATTTCATTGCCGTTGGAATTTTTAAGATAGCTGCTGTTACCATGGAGATAACGCTTAAAGTGAACATGGGGCCCATATGGTAAAAAACGTCAAAGTAATATTTTTGTACAGATTTTAACCTCATTCCCGTTAAAATTATATTGTATTGTCATCTGTCTTTGAAATTTTCAAAATGGCCGCCGTTGCCATGGAAACAGCAAAAAAAAAAAAAAAAAAAAAAAAAAACTCGAAAATTTGAGACAAAATTCTGTGATTAAGACTATGTGCCAAACGTCTTCTAGAATATGCTAGAAGAAAACTAATACATAATTCAAAGTGCTTCTATTCTATACGAAAATCGTGCTTAAGTGCGAAAATCGCCACTGAGAGAGAGAGAAACACGAAGAGTACACATAATTGACATTTCTGCACTTGCATTAAAGTACACATCCGTTAATTGAACACCTGCAAAAATATACACATTAGCTGAAATCAATCGATAAGCGTGTAATTAAATTGTACAAGATAAAATACATGTATCGTGTGATACGCGAGATATTGAAGAATAAAATGAACAGTTAGTATGCCGCTCCGTCAATATATACACATGTTGTCTGTCCAAGGTCCCCTCTAAAAAGAATAGTAATGTACTAACTCCACGATAATATACTTCAGTATCACGTGACACCACCTTTCTTCTTCGCGCGTGTGTCTAATTTAAGATTTTAAAGAGTTCCCCAACTATATATAGACATCACTCTCAGTCTACGAGAAGAGAAAGGGGGGGGGGGGGTCAAGGGCATGTATACTATACGTGCCATGTGACTTTGGTACACTCAAACTGGTTGCTGCTACTGTGACAAAGTCTAGAACGGGGTGACATCCTCCGCTATTGCTTGCAATGGCAAATCTAGTGTTAGAATAACTCATTCGCTATTCATTTTTTCTGATGAGAAAACAGGAAATAGAGTATTTTTCTCAATTGTACGTGTAAAATTGTTCACAGATATTTGTCACTGAACAGCACAAAACGTATAGACAAGGAATAAACCAATGCAAAATGTGTCACGTTATGCTATACAAAGTATTGATCAATCAATCAAATCATGATTCAAGTGATCAAATCATGATAAGAGATCAATCAATCAAGTTGTTTTGAGATCAAACAAGTAATGAGTCAAGTGCAGATATCGGAAAAAAACGTCCCCTTCCCATTTTACAAACTGCCTATCAATCGATTAATCAATCAATCAAACGATTAATCAATCAATGATTGATCAATCATGATCACAAACCATCAATCAACCAATCCACACATCTTTCACGTTGAGTTTATGAAACAAAATACGTTTAATTATCTGTTGAACAATCGACTTTTGCGTATTATTATGTCACCCCTTTGAAAAAGGGGGGATATATTGTTATTCTACGAATTTTTTCTTCCACACTTTTTGTCCAGCCGATTTCTCGGAGATGCCTTGACATGTATTTATAAAATTGCACCATAATGACAATCTCCATGTGCAAAGTTGCAGGAAGCATGGAATGGTTCAAGATGGCCGCCGTTACCATGGAAACGGCAAAAATGTAAAAAACCGAAAAATGGTCCAAATTACATAAAACTTTCAGAACTAATAACTCATCGATAGAAGGCGTGACTTCCATCTTGAGAACTTTCAAAATGGCTACCGTTGTCATGGAAACCGTCCAAACGTGAAAAAAACGAAAATAAATCCTTAATTAATTCATAGAAAATAAACCGCTACAGATACGACCAAAAAAACCGTAAGTAGAAAACAGTAGTATAAACTGTAGATTTCATTGCCGTTGGAATTTTTAAGATAGCTGCTGTTACCATGGAGATAACGCTTAAAGTGAACATGGGGCCCATATGGTAAAAAACGTCAAAGTAATATTTTTGTACAGATTTTAACCTCATTCCCGTTAAAATTATATTGTATTGTCATCTGTCTTTGAAATTTTCAAAATGGCCGCCGTTGCCATGGAAACAGCAAAAAAAAAAAAAAAAAAAAAAAAAAAACTCGAAAATTTGAGACAAAATTCTGTGATTAAGACTATGTGCCAAACGTCTTCTAGAATATGCTAGAAGAAAACTAATACATAATTCAAAGTGCTTCTATTCTATACGAAAATCGTGCTTAAGTGCGAAAATCGCCACTGAGAGAGAGAGAAACACGAAGAGTACACATAATTGACATTTCTGCACTTGCATTAAAGTACACATCCGTTAATTGAACACCTGCAAAAATATACACATTAGCTGAAATCAATCGATAAGCGTGTAATTAAATTGTACAAGATAAAATACATGTATCGTGTGATACGCGAGATATTGAAGAATAAAATGAACAGTTAGTATGCCGCTCCGTCAATATATACACATGTTGTCTGTCCAAGGTCCCCTCTAAAAAGAATAGTAATGTACTAACTCCACGATAATATACTTCAGTATCACGTGACACCACCTTTCTTCTTCGCGCGTGTGTCTAATTTAAGATTTTAAAGAGTTCCCCAACTATATATAGACATCACTCTCAGTCTACGAGAAGAGAAAGGGGGGGGGGGGGTCAAGGGCATGTATACTATACGTGCCATGTGACTTTGGTACACTCAAACTGGTTGCTGCTACTGTGACAAAGTCTAGAACGGGGTGACATCCTCCGCTATTGCTTGCAATGGCAAATCTAGTGTTAGAATAACTCATTCGCTATTCATTTTTTCTGATGAGAAAACAGGAAATAGAGTATTTTTCTCAATTGTACGTGTAAAATTGTTCACAGATATTTGTCACTGAACAGCACAAAACGTATAGACAAGGAATAAACCAATGCAAAATGTGTCACGTTATGCTATACAAAGTATTGATCAATCAATCAAATCATGATTCAAGTGATCAAATCATGATAAGAGATCAATCAATCAAGTTGTTTTGAGATCAAACAAGTAATGAGTCAAGTGCAGATATCGGAAAAAAACGTCCCCTTCCCATTTTACAAACTGCCTATCAATCGATTAATCAATCAATCAAACGATTAATCAATCAATGATTGATCAATCATGATCACAAACCATCAATCAACCAATCCACACATCTTTCACGTTGAGTTTATGAAACAAAATACGTTTAATTATCTGTTGAACAATCGACTTTTGCGTATTATTATGTCACCCCTTTGAAAAAGGGGGGATATATTGTTATTCTACGAATTTTTTCTTCCACACTTTTTGTCCAGCCGATTTCTCGGAGATGCCTTGACATGTATTTATAAAATTGCACCATAATGACAATCTCCATGTGCAAAGTTGCAGGAAGCATGGAATGGTTCAAGATGGCCGCCGTTACCATGGAAACGGCAAAAATGTAAAAAACCGAAAAATGGTCCAAATTACATAAAACTTTCAGAACTAATAACTCATCGATAGAAGGCGTGACTTCCATCTTGAGAACTTTCAAAATGGCTACCGTTGTCATGGAAACCGTCCAAACGTGAAAAAAACGAAAATAAATCCTTAATTAATTCATAGAAAATAAACCGCTACAGATACGACCAAAAAAACCGTAAGTAGAAAACAGTAGTATAAACTGTAGATTTCATTGCCGTTGGAATTTTTAAGATAGCTGCTGTTACCATGGAGATAACGCTTAAAGTGAACATGGGGCCCATATGGTAAAAAACGTCAAAGTAATATTTTTGTACAGATTTTAACCTCATTCCCGTTAAAATTATATTGTATTGTCATCTGTCTTTGAAATTTTCAAAATGGCCGCCGTTGCCATGGAAACAGCAAAAAAAAAAAAAAAAAAAAAAAAAAAACTCGAAAATTTGAGACAAAATTCTGTGATTAAGACTATGTGCCAAACGTCTTCTAGAATATGCTAGAAGAAAACTAATACATAATTCAAAGTGCTTCTATTCTATACGAAAATCGTGCTTAAGTGCGAAAATCGCCACTGAGAGAGAGAGAAACACGAAGAGTACACATAATTGACATTTCTGCACTTGCATTAAAGTACACATCCGTTAATTGAACACCTGCAAAAATATACACATTAGCTGAAATCAATCGATAAGCGTGTAATTAAATTGTACAAGATAAAATACATGTATCGTGTGATACGCGAGATATTGAAGAATAAAATGAACAGTTAGTATGCCGCTCCGTCAATATATACACATGTTGTCTGTCCAAGGTCCCCTCTAAAAAGAATAGTAATGTACTAACTCCACGATAATATACTTCAGTATCACGTGACACCACCTTTCTTCTTCGCGCGTGTGTCTAATTTAAGATTTTAAAGAGTTCCCCAACTATATATAGACATCACTCTCAGTCTACGAGAAGAGAAAGGGGGGGGGGGGGTCAAGGGCATGTATACTATACGTGCCATGTGACTTTGGTACACTCAAACTGGTTGCTGCTACTGTGACAAAGTCTAGAACGGGGTGACATCCTCCGCTATTGCTTGCAATGGCAAATCTAGTGTTAGAATAACTCATTCGCTATTCATTTTTTCTGATGAGAAAACAGGAAATAGAGTATTTTTCTCAATTGTACGTGTAAAATTGTTCACAGATATTTGTCACTGAACAGCACAAAACGTATAGACAAGGAATAAACCAATGCAAAATGTGTCACGTTATGCTATACAAAGTATTGATCAATCAATCAAATCATGATTCAAGTGATCAAATCATGATAAGAGATCAATCAATCAAGTTTTGAGATCAAACAAGTAATGAGTCAAGTGCAGATATCGGAAAAAAACGTCCCCTTCCCATTTTACAAACTGCCTATCAATCGATTAATCAATCAATCAAACGATTAATCAATCAATGATTGATCAATCATGATCACAAACCATCAATCAACCAATCCACACATCTTTCACGTTGAGTTTATGAAACAAAATACGTTTAATTATCTGTTGAACAATCGACTTTTGCGTATTATTATGTCACCCCTTTGAAAAAGGGGGGATATATTGTTATTCTACGAATTTTTTCTTCCACACTTTTTGTCCAGCCGATTTCTCGGAGATGCCTTGACATGTATTTATAAAATTGCACCATAATGACAATCTCCATGTGCAAAGTTGCAGGAAGCATGGAATGGTTCAAGATGGCCGCCGTTACCATGGAAACGGCAAAAATGTAAAAAACCGAAAAATGGTCCAAATTACATAAAACTTTCAGAACTAATAACTCATCGATAGAAGGCGTGACTTCCATCTTGAGAACTTTCAAAATGGCTACCGTTGTCATGGAAACCGTCCAAACGTGAAAAAAACGAAAATAAATCCTTAATTAATTCATAGAAAATAAACCGCTACAGATACGACCAAAAAAACCGTAAGTAGAAAACAGTAGTATAAACTGTAGATTTCATTGCCGTTGGAATTTTTAAGATAGCTGCTGTTACCATGGAGATAACGCTTAAAGTGAACATGGGGCCCATATGGTAAAAAACGTCAAAGTAATATTTTTGTACAGATTTTAACCTCATTCCCGTTAAAATTATATTGTATTGTCATCTGTCTTTGAAATTTTCAAAATGGCCGCCGTTGCCATGGAAACAGCAAAAAAAAAAAAAAAAAAAAAAAAAAAACTCGAAAATTTGAGACAAAATTCTGTGATTAAGACTATGTGCCAAACGTCTTCTAGAATATGCTAGAAGAAAACTAATACATAATTCAAAGTGCTTCTATTCTATACGAAAATCGTGCTTAAGTGCGAAAATCGCCACTGAGAGAGAGAGAAACACGAAGAGTACACATAATTGACATTTCTGCACTTGCATTAAAGTACACATCCGTTAATTGAACACCTGCAAAAATATACACATTAGCTGAAATCAATCGATAAGCGTGTAATTAAATTGTACAAGATAAAATACATGTATCGTGTGATACGCGAGATATTGAAGAATAAAATGAACAGTTAGTATGCCGCTCCGTCAATATATACACATGTTGTCTGTCCAAGGTCCCCTCTAAAAAGAATAGTAATGTACTAACTCCACGATAATATACTTCAGTATCACGTGACACCACCTTTCTTCTTCGCGCGTGTGTCTAATTTAAGATTTTAAAGAGTTCCCCAACTATATATAGACATCACTCTCAGTCTACGAGAAGAGAAAGGGGGGGGGGGGTCAAGGGCATGTATACTATACGTGCCATGTGACTTTGGTACACTCAAACTGGTTGCTGCTACTGTGACAAAGTCTAGAACGGGGTGACATCCTCCGCTATTGCTTGCAATGGCAAATCTAGTGTTAGAATAACTCATTCGCTATTCATTTTTTCTGATGAGAAAACAGGAAATAGAGTATTTTTCTCAATTGTACGTGTAAAATTGTTCACAGATATTTGTCACTGAACAGCACAAAACGTATAGACAAGGAATAAACCAATGCAAAATGTGTCACGTTATGCTATACAAAGTATTGATCAATCAATCAAATCATGATTCAAGTGATCAAATCATGATAAGAGATCAATCAATCAAGTTTTGAGATCAAACAAGTAATGAGTCAAGTGCAGATATCGGAAAAAAACGTCCCCTTCCCATTTTACAAACTGCCTATCAATCGATTAATCAATCAATCAAACGATTAATCAATCAATGATTGATCAATCATGATCACAAACCATCAATCAACCAATCCACACATCTTTCACGTTGAGTTTATGAAACAAAATACGTTTAATTATCTGTTGAACAATCGACTTTTGCGTATTATTATGTCACCCCTTTGAAAAAGGGGGGATATATTGTTATTCTACGAATTTTTTCTTCCACACTTTTTGTCCAGCCGATTTCTCGGAGATGCCTTGACATGTATTTATAAAATTGCACCATAATGACAATCTCCATGTGCAAAGTTGCAGGAAGCATGGAATGGTTCAAGATGGCCGCCGTTACCATGGAAACGGCAAAAATGTAAAAAACCGAAAAATGGTCCAAATTACATAAAACTTTCAGAACTAATAACTCATCGATAGAAGGCGTGACTTCCATCTTGAGAACTTTCAAAATGGCTACCGTTGTCATGGAAACCGTCCAAACGTGAAAAAAACGAAAATAAATCCTTAATTAATTCATAGAAAATAAACCGCTACAGATACGACCAAAAAAACCGTAAGTAGAAAACAGTAGTATAAACTGTAGATTTCATTGCCGTTGGAATTTTTAAGATAGCTGCTGTTACCATGGAGATAACGCTTAAAGTGAACATGGGGCCCATATGGTAAAAAACGTCAAAGTAATATTTTTGTACAGATTTTAACCTCATTCCCGTTAAAATTATATTGTATTGTCATCTGTCTTTGAAATTTTCAAAATGGCCGCCGTTGCCATGGAAACAGCAAAAAAAAAAAAAAAAAAAAAAAAAAAACTCGAAAATTTGAGACAAAATTCTGTGATTAAGACTATGTGCCAAACGTCTTCTAGAATATGCTAGAAGAAAACTAATACATAATTCAAAGTGCTTCTATTCTATACGAAAATCGTGCTTAAGTGCGAAAATCGCCACTGAGAGAGAGAGAAACACGAAGAGTACACATAATTGACATTTCTGCACTTGCATTAAAGTACACATCCGTTAATTGAACACCTGCAAAAATATACACATTAGCTGAAATCAATCGATAAGCGTGTAATTAAATTGTACAAGATAAAATACATGTATCGTGTGATACGCGAGATATTGAAGAATAAAATGAACAGTTAGTATGCCGCTCCGTCAATATATACACATGTTGTCTGTCCAAGGTCCCCTCTAAAAAGAATAGTAATGTACTAACTCCACGATAATATACTTCAGTATCACGTGACACCACCTTTCTTCTTCGCGCGTGTGTCTAATTTAAGATTTTAAAGAGTTCCCCAACTATATATAGACATCACTCTCAGTCTACGAGAAGAGAAAGGGGGGGGGGGGGTCAAGGGCATGTATACTATACGTGCCATGTGACTTTGGTACACTCAAACTGGTTGCTGCTACTGTGACAAAGTCTAGAACGGGGTGACATCCTCCGCTATTGCTTGCAATGGCAAATCTAGTGTTAGAATAACTCATTCGCTATTCATTTTTTCTGATGAGAAAACAGGAAATAGAGTATTTTTCTCAATTGTACGTGTAAAATTGTTCACAGATATTTGTCACTGAACAGCACAAAACGTATAGACAAGGAATAAACCAATGCAAAATGTGTCACGTTATGCTATACAAAGTATTGATCAATCAATCAAATCATGATTCAAGTGATCAAATCATGATAAGAGATCAATCAATCAAGTTTTGAGATCAAACAAGTAATGAGTCAAGTGCAGATATCGGAAAAAAACGTCCCCTTCCCATTTTACAAACTGCCTATCAATCGATTAATCAATCAATCAAACGATTAATCAATCAATGATTGATCAATCATGATCACAAACCATCAATCAACCAATCCACACATCTTTCACGTTGAGTTTATGAAACAAAATACGTTTAATTATCTGTTGAACAATCGACTTTTGCGTATTATTATGTCACCCCTTTGAAAAAGGGGGGATATATTGTTATTCTACGAATTTTTTCTTCCACACTTTTTGTCCAGCCGATTTCTCGGAGATGCCTTGACATGTATTTATAAAATTGCACCATAATGACAATCTCCATGTGCAAAGTTGCAGGAAGCATGGAATGGTTCAAGATGGCCGCCGTTACCATGGAAACGGCAAAAATGTAAAAAACCGAAAAATGGTCCAAATTACATAAAACTTTCAGAACTAATAACTCATCGATAGAAGGCGTGACTTCCATCTTGAGAACTTTCAAAATGGCTACCGTTGTCATGGAAACCGTCCAAACGTGAAAAAAACGAAAATAAATCCTTAATTAATTCATAGAAAATAAACCGCTACAGATACGACCAAAAAAACCGTAAGTAGAAAACAGTAGTATAAACTGTAGATTTCATTGCCGTTGGAATTTTTAAGATAGCTGCTGTTACCATGGAGATAACGCTTAAAGTGAACATGGGGCCCATATGGTAAAAAACGTCAAAGTAATATTTTTGTACAGATTTTAACCTCATTCCCGTTAAAATTATATTGTATTGTCATCTGTCTTTGAAATTTTCAAAATGGCCGCCGTTGCCATGGAAACAGCAAAAAAAAAAAAAAAAAAAAAAAAAAAACTCGAAAATTTGAGACAAAATTCTGTGATTAAGACTATGTGCCAAACGTCTTCTAGAATATGCTAGAAGAAAACTAATACATAATTCAAAGTGCTTCTATTCTATACGAAAATCGTGCTTAAGTGCGAAAATCGCCACTGAGAGAGAGAGAAACACGAAGAGTACACATAATTGACATTTCTGCACTTGCATTAAAGTACACATCCGTTAATTGAACACCTGCAAAAATATACACATTAGCTGAAATCAATCGATAAGCGTGTAATTAAATTGTACAAGATAAAATACATGTATCGTGTGATACGCGAGATATTGAAGAATAAAATGAACAGTTAGTATGCCGCTCCGTCAATATATACACATGTTGTCTGTCCAAGGTCCCCTCTAAAAAGAATAGTAATGTACTAACTCCACGATAATATACTTCAGTATCACGTGACACCACCTTTCTTCTTCGCGCGTGTGTCTAATTTAAGATTTTAAAGAGTTCCCCAACTATATATAGACATCACTCTCAGTCTACGAGAAGAGAAAGGGGGGGGGGGTCAAGGGCATGTATACTATACGTGCCATGTGACTTTGGTACACTCAAACTGGTTGCTGCTACTGTGACAAAGTCTAGAACGGGGTGACATCCTCCGCTATTGCTTGCAATGGCAAATCTAGTGTTAGAATAACTCATTCGCTATTCATTTTTTCTGATGAGAAAACAGGAAATAGAGTATTTTTCTCAATTGTACGTGTAAAATTGTTCACAGATATTTGTCACTGAACAGCACAAAACGTATAGACAAGGAATAAACCAATGCAAAATGTGTCACGTTATGCTATACAAAGTATTGATCAATCAATCAAATCATGATTCAAGTGATCAAATCATGATAAGAGATCAATCAATCAAGTTGTTTTGAGATCAAACAAGTAATGAGTCAAGTGCAGATATCGGAAAAAAACGTCCCCTTCCCATTTTACAAACTGCCTATCAATCGATTAATCAATCAATCAAACGATTAATCAATCAATGATTGATCAATCATGATCACAAACCATCAATCAACCAATCCACACATCTTTCACGTTGAGTTTATGAAACAAAATACGTTTAATTATCTGTTGAACAATCGACTTTTGCGTATTATTATGTCACCCCTTTGAAAAAGGGGGGATATATTGTTATTCTACGAATTTTTTCTTCCACACTTTTTGTCCAGCCGATTTCTCGGAGATGCCTTGACATGTATTTATAAAATTGCACCATAATGACAATCTCCATGTGCAAAGTTGCAGGAAGCATGGAATGGTTCAAGATGGCCGCCGTTACCATGGAAACGGCAAAAATGTAAAAAACCGAAAAATGGTCCAAATTACATAAAACTTTCAGAACTAATAACTCATCGATAGAAGGCGTGACTTCCATCTTGAGAACTTTCAAAATGGCTACCGTTGTCATGGAAACCGTCCAAACGTGAAAAAAACGAAAATAAATCCTTAATTAATTCATAGAAAATAAACCGCTACAGATACGACCAAAAAAACCGTAAGTAGAAAACAGTAGTATAAACTGTAGATTTCATTGCCGTTGGAATTTTTAAGATAGCTGCTGTTACCATGGAGATAACGCTTAAAGTGAACATGGGGCCCATATGGTAAAAAACGTCAAAGTAATATTTTTGTACAGATTTTAACCTCATTCCCGTTAAAATTATATTGTATTGTCATCTGTCTTTGAAATTTTCAAAATGGCCGCCGTTGCCATGGAAACAGCAAAAAAAAAAAAAAAAAAAAAAAAAAACTCGAAAATTTGAGACAAAATTCTGTGATTAAGACTATGTGCCAAACGTCTTCTAGAATATGCTAGAAGAAAACTAATACATAATTCAAAGTGCTTCTATTCTATACGAAAATCGTGCTTAAGTGCGAAAATCGCCACTGAGAGAGAGAGAAACACGAAGAGTACACATAATTGACATTTCTGCACTTGCATTAAAGTACACATCCGTTAATTGAACACCTGCAAAAATATACACATTAGCTGAAATCAATCGATAAGCGTGTAATTAAATTGTACAAGATAAAATACATGTATCGTGTGATACGCGAGATATTGAAGAATAAAATGAACAGTTAGTATGCCGCTCCGTCAATATATACACATGTTGTCTGTCCAAGGTCCCCTCTAAAAAGAATAGTAATGTACTAACTCCACGATAATATACTTCAGTATCACGTGACACCACCTTTCTTCTTCGCGCGTGTGTCTAATTTAAGATTTTAAAGAGTTCCCCAACTATATATAGACATCACTCTCAGTCTACGAGAAGAGAAAGGGGGGGGGGGGGGTCAAGGGCATGTATACTATACGTGCCATGTGACTTTGGTACACTCAAACTGGTTGCTGCTACTGTGACAAAGTCTAGAACGGGGTGACATCCTCCGCTATTGCTTGCAATGGCAAATCTAGTGTTAGAATAACTCATTCGCTATTCATTTTTTCTGATGAGAAAACAGGAAATAGAGTATTTTTCTCAATTGTACGTGTAAAATTGTTCACAGATATTTGTCACTGAACAGCACAAAACGTATAGACAAGGAATAAACCAATGCAAAATGTGTCACGTTATGCTATACAAAGTATTGATCAATCAATCAAATCATGATTCAAGTGATCAAATCATGATAAGAGATCAATCAATCAAGTTTTGAGATCAAACAAGTAAT
>NW_026963473.1:0-46928 GCF_036588685.1 Mytilus trossulus
TGAAATTTTATAGGAGTTATCTACCTTTACGGAATAAATTTGTCGGTATGTTTTTTTAACTCATAAACCGTTAACCGTATAACCCTGGAATGTTTTTATTTGAGTCCCCTGATTCCTAACTAAGAAAATGAGGTCAAGGTCAAAGGTCAAGGTCATATTTTAGATTTTCATATGTCTTTGATTTCCCTATAATTCTTGAATGGTTATAGATACAGAAAATTTAAGCAGTGAAAAATGTTGAGTATTTCAAGGGGCAACTTTGTTACATTATGATTGTATTGGTTTTACCATTATTTAAGGGACATAACCCCCATTGATGGTTTATAAAAAGCCATTATTAGGCAAAACTCTTAAATAAAAAATCCTTGACCCATAGGGTCTTTTGCAATGACATTGTGAAGCAATGACCTTGACAAAGGTCACAAGGTCAAAGGTCAAGGTCATGTACATATGTGATTCGGGGCACTACTTGAAATTTTTTATGTGTGTTTGCCAACCAACCAACCAATCAATCAATCAATCAATCAATCAATCAATCAATCAATCATGATCATGATCAATCAACCAATAATGATCATGATCAATCAATCAATTAATCAATCAATCATGTTTCCGTCTCATGTGTTAATTATAGGGTTCAAGATCTTCTTCGTTTCTTTTTCGCTGTTTCAATTGACCCTATCCAACGTGTTTAACCAACCAACGAACAAACCAAATAATCAATCAATCAATCAGTCAATCAATCAATCAATCAATCAATCAATCAATCAACCAATCAATCGATCATGATCATGATCAATCAATCATGTTTCCGTCTCATGTGTTTAATAAACGGTCCAAGATCTTTGTTTCTCTTTCGCTGTTTCAATTGACTCTATCCAAAGTGTTTAACCAACCAACCAACCAACCAACCAACCAACTTATCAATCAATCAATCAATCAATCATGATCATGATCATGATCATGATCAATCAATCATGTATCCGTCACATGTGTTTAATAAACGGTCCAAGATCTTCTTTGTTTCTTTTTCGCTGTTTCAATTGACCATATCCAACGTGTTTAACCAACCAACCGACCAACCAACCGACCAACCAACCAACCAACCAACCAACCAACTAATCAATCAATCAATCAATCAATCAATCAATCAATCAAGTAATCAATCAATCATGATCATGATCAATCAATCATGTTTCATGAAAAAATTGAAATTTAATATTGTTCTTGCGTCACTTCTGAAAAAAAATCCACATGTTCTCTGAAACTACAAGTACAATCGATCTCAAAATTTGCAGTCAGCAGGGCATACATGTACTGAAAGTTTATACAAAAACTTTGTGCAGATATCTCTCAAAGCTTTTCCTAGAGAAAAGAAATGGCATTGCCGTAAAAATCGCTTGCTAGGTCCGTAAATCTCAGTAAAAACCTACAATAAAATGTCCGCTCCGAGTTTGAAATATTAATCTGTGTTACAAACAGGTGCTGAAAAATGTACATTATCAGAAAATAATCAATAAATGTGTTTTAAAGTTACACCGGATCAATTAAATCCAAAACATGCACTGCCCGTGAACTGTGATGAAAATGTCAATTTCCTACAATGACAAAAGAAATTACATTGTGTACATTCCATCTCTATAGATGTTGTCTGTTTAACGTCCCCACCTAAAAAGGAATAAAAAGACTATCTTTTCGTTATTATAAACCCGTGTCACGTGATGTGGCGCGCGCGCTGTACCTAAAATAAAAGAAACACTTTCCAAACTAAACATGAAACTTCTCCGGTAACAATAATATAGACCCCCTACAGAAACAAACAAACAAAAAAACAAACAAACACCCCCCCCCCCCCCGCCCCCCAATTCACTTAATTTTAAAGGGGGAAAGACCCCCTACAATTGCTTTTTTAAAGCAATTGATTTATATTGTAAAAAGCCTTTTTAACCATTCTGTTCCTTTAATAAAAAAAATTAAAAAAATCCCCGAGACCCCCTTTTGCCCCCCCCCCCTTTTTTTTTAACCCTTCACTTACAACTGAATGTAGGTTGTGTGCTATCTATCCTATCAACGTAAAACGAACGACAACTCCAGTTTTTTCCATATTATTAGGTCTTTCCACTTTTCTGTGGAAAGCCTATTGTATTTGTTCTGATTATTATTATTATTATTTTTTTTTTTTTTTTCTTCCGCCAAATTTTGTTCTTGCGATAAATGTTTGTTTCGCAATATGTCGCTTAGATTTTTTTCATATTGTATCGTATAGTTTATGCGCTTTTAAATTTCACCCTGCTAAGCCGAACCATTTTCTTTGTAAGAGTTATCTCCCTATTCACTGTTTGTCATGTGTGTGCATCTCCTTCGTAACAAAATAAGAAAGCGACAAAATTCTTTTTTCAAATTGTTCGTTACATCCTCAGGAATTTTTGGCTAATTTGGATCGAAGCGATTCGATGAAATTTTATAGGAGTTATCTACCTTTACGGAATAAATTTGTCGGTATGTTTTTTTAACTCATAAACCGTTAACCGTATAACCCTGGAATGTTTTTATTTGAGTCCCCTGATTCCTAACTAAGAAAATGAGGTCAAGGTCAAAGGTCAAGGTCATATTTTAGATTTTCATATGTCTTTGATTTCCCTATAATTCTTGAATGGTTATAGATACAGAAAATTTAAGCAGTGAAAAATGTTGAGTATTTCAAGGGGCAACTTTGTTACATTATGATTGTATTGGTTTTACCATTATTTAAGGGACATAACCCCCATTGATGGTTTATAAAAAGCCATTATTAGGCAAAACTCTTAAATAAAAAATCCTTGACCCATAGGGTCTTTTGCAATGACATTGTGAAGCAATGACCTTGACAAAGGTCACAAGGTCAAAGGTCAAGGTCATGTACATATGTGATTCGGGGCACTACTTGAAATTTTTTATGTGTGTTTGCCAACCAACCAACCAATCAATCAATCAATCAATCAATCAATCAATCAATCATGATCATGATCAATCAACCAATAATGATCATGATCAATCAATCAATTAATCAATCAATCATGTTTCCGTCTCATGTGTTAATTATAGGGTTCAAGATCTTCTTCGTTTCTTTTTCGCTGTTTCAATTGACCCTATCCAACGTGTTTAACCAACCAACGAACAAACCAAATAATCAATCAATCAATCAGTCAATCAATCAATCAATCAATCAATCAATCAATCAACCAATCAATCGATCATGATCATGATCAATCAATCATGTTTCCGTCTCATGTGTTTAATAAACGGTCCAAGATCTTTGTTTCTCTTTCGCTGTTTCAATTGACTCTATCCAAAGTGTTTAACCAACCAACCAACCAACCAACCAACCAACTTATCAATCAATCAATCAATCAATCATGATCATGATCATGATCATGATCAATCAATCATGTATCCGTCACATGTGTTTAATAAACGGTCCAAGATCTTCTTTGTTTCTTTTTCGCTGTTTCAATTGACCATATCCAACGTGTTTAACCAACCAACCGACCAACCAACCGACCAACCAACCAACCAACCAACCAACCAACTAATCAATCAATCAATCAATCAATCAATCAATCAATCAAGTAATCAATCAATCATGATCATGATCAATCAATCATGTTTCATGAAAAAATTGAAATTTAATATTGTTCTTGCGTCACTTCTGAAAAAAAATCCACATGTTCTCTGAAACTACAAGTACAATCGATCTCAAAATTTGCAGTCAGCAGGGCATACATGTACTGAAAGTTTATACAAAAACTTTGTGCAGATATCTCTCAAAGCTTTTCCTAGAGAAAAGAAATGGCATTGCCGTAAAAATCGCTTGCTAGGTCCGTAAATCTCAGTAAAAACCTACAATAAAATGTCCGCTCCGAGTTTGAAATATTAATCTGTGTTACAAACAGGTGCTGAAAAATGTACATTATCAGAAAATAATCAATAAATGTGTTTTAAAGTTACACCGGATCAATTAAATCCAAAACATGCACTGCCCGTGAACTGTGATGAAAATGTCAATTTCCTACAATGACAAAAGAAATTACATTGTGTACATTCCATCTCTATAGATGTTGTCTGTTTAACGTCCCCACCTAAAAAGGAATAAAAAGACTATCTTTTCGTTATTATAAACCCGTGTCACGTGATGTGGCGCGCGCGCTGTACCTAAAAAAAAGAAACACTTTCCAAACTAAACATGAAACTTCTCCGGTAACAATAATATAGACCCCCTACAGAAACAAACAAACAAAAAAACAAACAAACACCCCCCCCCCCCCCCGCCCCCCAATTCACTTAATTTTAAAGGGGGAAAGACCCCCTACAATTGCTTTTTTAAAGCAATTGATTTATATTGTAAAAAGCCTTTTTAACCATTCTGTTCCTTTAATAAAAAAAATTAAAAAAATCCCCGAGACCCCCTTTTGCCCCCCCCCCCCCTTTTTTTTTAACCCTTCACTTACAACTGAATGTAGGTTGTGTGCTATCTATCCTATCAACGTAAAACGAACGACAACTCCAGTTTTTTCCATATTATTAGGTCTTTCCACTTTTCTGTGGAAAGCCTATTGTATTTGTTCTGATTATTATTATTATTATTTTTTTTTTTTTTTTCTTCCGCCAAATTTTGTTCTTGCGATAAATGTTTGTTTCGCAATATGTCGCTTAGATTTTTTTCATATTGTATCGTATAGTTTATGCGCTTTTAAATTTCACCCTGCTAAGCCGAACCATTTTCTTTGTAAGAGTTATCTCCCTATTCACTGTTTGTCATGTGTGTGCATCTCCTTCGTAACAAAATAAGAAAGCGACAAAATTCTTTTTTCAAATTGTTCGTTACATCCTCAGGAATTTTTGGCTAATTTGGATCGAAGCGATTCGATGAAATTTTATAGGAGTTATCTACCTTTACGGAATAAATTTGTCGGTATGTTTTTTTAACTCATAAACCGTTAACCGTATAACCCTGGAATGTTTTTATTTGAGTCCCCTGATTCCTAACTAAGAAAATGAGGTCAAGGTCAAAGGTCAAGGTCATATTTTAGATTTTCATATGTCTTTGATTTCCCTATAATTCTTGAATGGTTATAGATACAGAAAATTTAAGCAGTGAAAAATGTTGAGTATTTCAAGGGGCAACTTTGTTACATTATGATTGTATTGGTTTTACCATTATTTAAGGGACATAACCCCCATTGATGGTTTATAAAAAGCCATTATTAGGCAAAACTCTTAAATAAAAAATCCTTGACCCATAGGGTCTTTTGCAATGACATTGTGAAGCAATGACCTTGACAAAGGTCACAAGGTCAAAGGTCAAGGTCATGTACATATGTGATTCGGGGCACTACTTGAAATTTTTTATGTGTGTTTGCCAACCAACCAACCAATCAATCAATCAATCAATCAATCAATCAATCAATCATGATCATGATCAATCAACCAATAATGATCATGATCAATCAATCAATTAATCAATCAATCATGTTTCCGTCTCATGTGTTAATTATAGGGTTCAAGATCTTCTTCGTTTCTTTTTCGCTGTTTCAATTGACCCTATCCAACGTGTTTAACCAACCAACGAACAAACCAAATAATCAATCAATCAATCAGTCAATCAATCAATCAATCAATCAATCAATCAATCAACCAATCAATCGATCATGATCATGATCAATCAATCATGTTTCCGTCTCATGTGTTTAATAAACGGTCCAAGATCTTTGTTTCTCTTTCGCTGTTTCAATTGACTCTATCCAAAGTGTTTAACCAACCAACCAACCAACCAACCAACCAACTTATCAATCAATCAATCAATCAATCATGATCATGATCATGATCATGATCAATCAATCATGTATCCGTCACATGTGTTTAATAAACGGTCCAAGATCTTCTTTGTTTCTTTTTCGCTGTTTCAATTGACCATATCCAACGTGTTTAACCAACCAACCGACCAACCAACCGACCAACCAACCAACCAACCAACCAACCAACTAATCAATCAATCAATCAATCAATCAATCAATCAATCAAGTAATCAATCAATCATGATCATGATCAATCAATCATGTTTCATGAAAAAATTGAAATTTAATATTGTTCTTGCGTCACTTCTGAAAAAAAATCCACATGTTCTCTGAAACTACAAGTACAATCGATCTCAAAATTTGCAGTCAGCAGGGCATACATGTACTGAAAGTTTATACAAAAACTTTGTGCAGATATCTCTCAAAGCTTTTCCTAGAGAAAAGAAATGGCATTGCCGTAAAAATCGCTTGCTAGGTCCGTAAATCTCAGTAAAAACCTACAATAAAATGTCCGCTCCGAGTTTGAAATATTAATCTGTGTTACAAACAGGTGCTGAAAAATGTACATTATCAGAAAATAATCAATAAATGTGTTTTAAAGTTACACCGGATCAATTAAATCCAAAACATGCACTGCCCGTGAACTGTGATGAAAATGTCAATTTCCTACAATGACAAAAGAAATTACATTGTGTACATTCCATCTCTATAGATGTTGTCTGTTTAACGTCCCCACCTAAAAAGGAATAAAAAGACTATCTTTTCGTTATTATAAACCCGTGTCACGTGATGTGGCGCGCGCGCTGTACCTAAAATAAAAGAAACACTTTCCAAACTAAACATGAAACTTCTCCGGTAACAATAATATAGACCCCCTACAGAAACAAACAAACAAAAAAACAAACAAACACCCCCCCCCCCCCCCCCCGCCCCCCAATTCACTTAATTTTAAAGGGGGAAAGACCCCCTACAATTGCTTTTTTAAAGCAATTGATTTATATTGTAAAAAGCCTTTTTAACCATTCTGTTCCTTTAATAAAAAAAATTAAAAAAATCCCCGAGACCCCCTTTTGCCCCCCCCCCCCTTTTTTTTTAACCCTTCACTTACAACTGAATGTAGGTTGTGTGCTATCTATCCTATCAACGTAAAACGAACGACAACTCCAGTTTTTTCCATATTATTAGGTCTTTCCACTTTTCTGTGGAAAGCCTATTGTATTTGTTGTTCTGATTATTATTATTATTATTTTTTTTTTTTTTTTCTTCCGCCAAATTTTGTTCTTGCGATAAATGTTTGTTTCGCAATATGTCGCTTAGATTTTTTTCATATTGTATCGTATAGTTTATGCGCTTTTAAATTTCACCCTGCTAAGCCGAACCATTTTCTTTGTAAGAGTTATCTCCCTATTCACTGTTTGTCATGTGTGTGCATCTCCTTCGTAACAAAATAAGAAAGCGACAAAATTCTTTTTTCAAATTGTTTGTTACATCCTCAGGAATTTTTGGCTAATTTGGATCGAAGCGATTCGATGAAATTTTATAGGAGTTATCTACCTTTACGGAATAAATTTGTCGGTATGTTTTTTTAACTCATAAACCGTTAACCGTATAACCCTGGAATGTTTTTATTTGAGTCCCCTGATTCCTAACTAAGAAAATGAGGTCAAGGTCAAAGGTCAAGGTCATATTTTAGATTTTCATATGTCTTTGATTTCCCTATAATTCTTGAATGGTTATAGATACAGAAAATTTAAGCAGTGAAAAATGTTGAGTATTTCAAGGGGCAACTTTGTTACATTATGATTGTATTGGTTTTACCATTATTTAAGGGACATAACCCCCATTGATGGTTTATAAAAAGCCATTATTAGGCAAAACTCTTAAATAAAAAATCCTTGACCCATAGGGTCTTTTGCAATGACATTGTGAAGCAATGACCTTGACAAAGGTCACAAGGTCAAAGGTCAAGGTCATGTACATATGTGATTCGGGGCACTACTTGAAATTTTTTATGTGTGTTTGCCAACCAACCAACCAATCAATCAATCAATCAATCAATCAATCAATCAATCATGATCATGATCAATCAACCAATAATGATCATGATCAATCAATCAATTAATCAATCAATCATGTTTCCGTCTCATGTGTTAATTATAGGGTTCAAGATCTTCTTCGTTTCTTTTTCGCTGTTTCAATTGACCCTATCCAACGTGTTTAACCAACCAACGAACAAACCAAATAATCAATCAATCAATCAGTCAATCAATCAATCAATCAATCAATCAATCAATCAACCAATCAATCGATCATGATCATGATCAATCAATCATGTTTCCGTCTCATGTGTTTAATAAACGGTCCAAGATCTTTGTTTCTCTTTCGCTGTTTCAATTGACTCTATCCAAAGTGTTTAACCAACCAACCAACCAACCAACCAACCAACTTATCAATCAATCAATCAATCAATCATGATCATGATCATGATCATGATCAATCAATCATGTATCCGTCACATGTGTTTAATAAACGGTCCAAGATCTTCTTTGTTTCTTTTTCGCTGTTTCAATTGACCATATCCAACGTGTTTAACCAACCAACCGACCAACCAACCGACCAACCAACCAACCAACCAACCAACCAACTAATCAATCAATCAATCAATCAATCAATCAATCAATCAAGTAATCAATCAATCATGATCATGATCAATCAATCATGTTTCATGAAAAAATTGAAATTTAATATTGTTCTTGCGTCACTTCTGAAAAAAAATCCACATGTTCTCTGAAACTACAAGTACAATCGATCTCAAAATTTGCAGTCAGCAGGGCATACATGTACTGAAAGTTTATACAAAAACTTTGTGCAGATATCTCTCAAAGCTTTTCCTAGAGAAAAGAAATGGCATTGCCGTAAAAATCGCTTGCTAGGTCCGTAAATCTCAGTAAAAACCTACAATAAAATGTCCGCTCCGAGTTTGAAATATTAATCTGTGTTACAAACAGGTGCTGAAAAATGTACATTATCAGAAAATAATCAATAAATGTGTTTTAAAGTTACACCGGATCAATTAAATCCAAAACATGCACTGCCCGTGAACTGTGATGAAAATGTCAATTTCCTACAATGACAAAAGAAATTACATTGTGTACATTCCATCTCTATAGATGTTGTCTGTTTAACGTCCCCACCTAAAAAGGAATAAAAAGACTATCTTTTCGTTATTATAAACCCGTGTCACGTGATGTGGCGCGCGCGCTGTACCTAAAATAAAAGAAACACTTTCCAAACTAAACATGAAACTTCTCCGGTAACAATAATATAGACCCCCTACAGAAACAAACAAACAAAAAAACAAACAAACACCCCCCCCCCCCCCGCCCCCCAATTCACTTAATTTTAAAGGGGGAATTAAAGCAATTGATTTATATTGTAAAAAGCCTTTTTAACCATTCTGTTCCTTTAATAAAAAAAATTAAAAAAATCCCCGAGACCCCCTTTTGCCCCCCCCCCCTTTTTTTTTAACCCTTCACTTACAACTGAATGTAGGTTGTGTGCTATCTATCCTATCAACGTAAAACGAACGACAACTCCAGTTTTTTCCATATTATTAGGTCTTTCCACTTTTCTGTGGAAAGCCTATTGTATTTGTTCTGATTATTATTATTATTATTTTTTTTTTTTTTTTCTTCCGCCAAATTTTGTTCTTGCGATAAATGTTTGTTTCGCAATATGTCGCTTAGATTTTTTTCATATTGTATCGTATAGTTTATGCGCTTTTAAATTTCACCCTGCTAAGCCGAACCATTTTCTTTGTAAGAGTTATCTCCCTATTCACTGTTTGTCATGTGTGTGCATCTCCTTCGTAACAAAATAAGAAAGCGACAAAATTCTTTTTTCAAATTGTTTGTTACATCCTCAGGAATTTTTGGCTAATTTGGATCGAAGCGATTCGATGAAATTTTATAGGAGTTATCTACCTTTACGGAATAAATTTGTCGGTATGTTTTTTTAACTCATAAACCGTTAACCGTATAACCCTGGAATGTTTTTATTTGAGTCCCCTGATTCCTAACTAAGAAAATGAGGTCAAGGTCAAAGGTCAAGGTCATATTTTAGATTTTCATATGTCTTTGATTTCCCTATAATTCTTGAATGGTTATAGATACAGAAAATTTAAGCAGTGAAAAATGTTGAGTATTTCAAGGGGCAACTTTGTTACATTATGATTGTATTGGTTTTACCATTATTTAAGGGACATAACCCCCATTGATGGTTTATAAAAAGCCATTATTAGGCAAAACTCTTAAATAAAAAATCCTTGACCCATAGGGTCTTTTGCAATGACATTGTGAAGCAATGACCTTGACAAAGGTCACAAGGTCAAAGGTCAAGGTCATGTACATATGTGATTCGGGGCACTACTTGAAATTTTTTATGTGTGTTTGCCAACCAACCAACCAATCAATCAATCAATCAATCAATCAATCAATCAATCATGATCATGATCAATCAACCAATAATGATCATGATCAATCAATCAATTAATCAATCAATCATGTTTCCGTCTCATGTGTTAATTATAGGGTTCAAGATCTTCTTCGTTTCTTTTTCGCTGTTTCAATTGACCCTATCCAACGTGTTTAACCAACCAACGAACAAACCAAATAATCAATCAATCAATCAGTCAATCAATCAATCAATCAATCAATCAATCAATCAACCAATCAATCGATCATGATCATGATCAATCAATCATGTTTCCGTCTCATGTGTTTAATAAACGGTCCAAGATCTTTGTTTCTCTTTCGCTGTTTCAATTGACTCTATCCAAAGTGTTTAACCAACCAACCAACCAACCAACCAACCAACTTATCAATCAATCAATCAATCAATCATGATCATGATCATGATCATGATCAATCAATCATGTATCCGTCACATGTGTTTAATAAACGGTCCAAGATCTTCTTTGTTTCTTTTTCGCTGTTTCAATTGACCATATCCAACGTGTTTAACCAACCAACCGACCAACCAACCGACCAACCAACCAACCAACCAACCAACCAACTAATCAATCAATCAATCAATCAATCAATCAATCAATCAAGTAATCAATCAATCATGATCATGATCAATCAATCATGTTTCATGAAAAAATTGAAATTTAATATTGTTCTTGCGTCACTTCTGAAAAAAAATCCACATGTTCTCTGAAACTACAAGTACAATCGATCTCAAAATTTGCAGTCAGCAGGGCATACATGTACTGAAAGTTTATACAAAAACTTTGTGCAGATATCTCTCAAAGCTTTTCCTAGAGAAAAGAAATGGCATTGCCGTAAAAATCGCTTGCTAGGTCCGTAAATCTCAGTAAAAACCTACAATAAAATGTCCGCTCCGAGTTTGAAATATTAATCTGTGTTACAAACAGGTGCTGAAAAATGTACATTATCAGAAAATAATCAATAAATGTGTTTTAAAGTTACACCGGATCAATTAAATCCAAAACATGCACTGCCCGTGAACTGTGATGAAAATGTCAATTTCCTACAATGACAAAAGAAATTACATTGTGTACATTCCATCTCTATAGATGTTGTCTGTTTAACGTCCCCACCTAAAAAGGAATAAAAAGACTATCTTTTCGTTATTATAAACCCGTGTCACGTGATGTGGCGCGCGCGCTGTACCTAAAATAAAAGAAACACTTTCCAAACTAAACATGAAACTTCTCCGGTAACAATAATATAGACCCCCTACAGAAACAAACAAACAAAAAAACAAACAAACACCCCCCCCCCCCCCCGCCCCCCAATTCACTTAATTTTAAAGGGGGAAAGACCCCCTACAATTGCTTTTTTAAAGCAATTGATTTATATTGTATTTTAAAGCAATTGATTTATATTGTAAAAAGCCTTTTTAACCATTCTGTTCCTTTAATAAAAAAAATTAAAAAAATCCCCGAGACCCCCTTTTGCCCCCCCCCCCCTTTTTTTTTAACCCTTCACTTACAACTGAATGTAGGTTGTGTGCTATCTATCCTATCAACGTAAAACGAACGACAACTCCAGTTTTTTCCATATTATTAGGTCTTTCCACTTTTCTGTGGAAAGCCTATTGTATTTGTTCTGATTATTATTATTATTATTTTTTTTTTTTTTTTCTTCCGCCAAATTTTGTTCTTGCGATAAATGTTTGTTTCGCAATATGTCGCTTAGATTTTTTTCATATTGTATCGTATAGTTTATGCGCTTTTAAATTTCACCCTGCTAAGCCGAACCATTTTCTTTGTAAGAGTTATCTCCCTATTCACTGTTTGTCATGTGTGTGCATCTCCTTCGTAACAAAATAAGAAAGCGACAAAATTCTTTTTTCAAATTGTTTGTTACATCCTCAGGAATTTTTGGCTAATTTGGATCGAAGCGATTCGATGAAATTTTATAGGAGTTATCTACCTTTACGGAATAAATTTGTCGGTATGTTTTTTTAACTCATAAACCGTTAACCGTATAACCCTGGAATGTTTTTATTTGAGTCCCCTGATTCCTAACTAAGAAAATGAGGTCAAGGTCAAAGGTCAAGGTCATATTTTAGATTTTCATATGTCTTTGATTTCCCTATAATTCTTGAATGGTTATAGATACAGAAAATTTAAGCAGTGAAAAATGTTGAGTATTTCAAGGGGCAACTTTGTTACATTATGATTGTATTGGTTTTACCATTATTTAAGGGACATAACCCCCATTGATGGTTTATAAAAAGCCATTATTAGGCAAAACTCTTAAATAAAAAATCCTTGACCCATAGGGTCTTTTGCAATGACATTGTGAAGCAATGACCTTGACAAAGGTCACAAGGTCAAAGGTCAAGGTCATGTACATATGTGATTCGGGGCACTACTTGAAATTTTTTATGTGTGTTTGCCAACCAACCAACCAATCAATCAATCAATCAATCAATCAATCAATCAATCATGATCATGATCAATCAACCAATAATGATCATGATCAATCAATCAATTAATCAATCAATCATGTTTCCGTCTCATGTGTTAATTATAGGGTTCAAGATCTTCTTCGTTTCTTTTTCGCTGTTTCAATTGACCCTATCCAACGTGTTTAACCAACCAACGAACAAACCAAATAATCAATCAATCAATCAGTCAATCAATCAATCAATCAATCAATCAATCAATCAACCAATCAATCGATCATGATCATGATCAATCAATCATGTTTCCGTCTCATGTGTTTAATAAACGGTCCAAGATCTTTGTTTCTCTTTCGCTGTTTCAATTGACTCTATCCAAAGTGTTTAACCAACCAACCAACCAACCAACCAACCAACTTATCAATCAATCAATCAATCAATCATGATCATGATCATGATCATGATCAATCAATCATGTATCCGTCACATGTGTTTAATAAACGGTCCAAGATCTTCTTTGTTTCTTTTTCGCTGTTTCAATTGACCATATCCAACGTGTTTAACCAACCAACCGACCAACCAACCGACCAACCAACCAACCAACCAACCAACCAACTAATCAATCAATCAATCAATCAATCAATCAATCAATCAAGTAATCAATCAATCATGATCATGATCAATCAATCATGTTTCATGAAAAAATTGAAATTTAATATTGTTCTTGCGTCACTTCTGAAAAAAAATCCACATGTTCTCTGAAACTACAAGTACAATCGATCTCAAAATTTGCAGTCAGCAGGGCATACATGTACTGAAAGTTTATACAAAAACTTTGTGCAGATATCTCTCAAAGCTTTTCCTAGAGAAAAGAAATGGCATTGCCGTAAAAATCGCTTGCTAGGTCCGTAAATCTCAGTAAAAACCTACAATAAAATGTCCGCTCCGAGTTTGAAATATTAATCTGTGTTACAAACAGGTGCTGAAAAATGTACATTATCAGAAAATAATCAATAAATGTGTTTTAAAGTTACACCGGATCAATTAAATCCAAAACATGCACTGCCCGTGAACTGTGATGAAAATGTCAATTTCCTACAATGACAAAAGAAATTACATTGTGTACATTCCATCTCTATAGATGTTGTCTGTTTAACGTCCCCACCTAAAAAGGAATAAAAAGACTATCTTTTCGTTATTATAAACCCGTGTCACGTGATGTGGCGCGCGCGCTGTACCTAAAATAAAAGAAACACTTTCCAAACTAAACATGAAACTTCTCCGGTAACAATAATATAGACCCCCTACAGAAACAAACAAACAAAAAAACAAACAAACACCCCCCCCCCCCCCCCGCCCCCCAATTCACTTAATTTTAAAGGGGGAAAGACCCCCTACAATTGCTTTTTTAAAGCAATTGATTTATATTGTAAAAAGCCTTTTTAACCATTCTGTTCCTTTAATAAAAAAAATTAAAAAAATCCCCGAGACCCCCTTTTGCCCCCCCCCCCCCTTTTTTTTTAACCCTTCACTTACAACTGAATGTAGGTTGTGTGCTATCTATCCTATCAACGTAAAACGAACGACAACTCCAGTTTTTTCCATATTATTAGGTCTTTCCACTTTTCTGTGGAAAGCCTATTGTATTTGTTCTGATTATTATTATTATTATTTTTTTTTTTTTTTTCTTCCGCCAAATTTTGTTCTTGCGATAAATGTTTGTTTCGCAATATGTCGCTTAGATTTTTTTCATATTGTATCGTATAGTTTATGCGCTTTTAAATTTCACCCTGCTAAGCCGAACCATTTTCTTTGTAAGAGTTATCTCCCTATTCACTGTTTGTCATGTGTGTGCATCTCCTTCGTAACAAAATAAGAAAGCGACAAAATTCTTTTTTCAAATTGTTTGTTACATCCTCAGGAATTTTTGGCTAATTTGGATCGAAGCGATTCGATGAAATTTTATAGGAGTTATCTACCTTTACGGAATAAATTTGTCGGTATGTTTTTTTAACTCATAAACCGTTAACCGTATAACCCTGGAATGTTTTTATTTGAGTCCCCTGATTCCTAACTAAGAAAATGAGGTCAAGGTCAAAGGTCAAGGTCATATTTTAGATTTTCATATGTCTTTGATTTCCCTATAATTCTTGAATGGTTATAGATACAGAAAATTTAAGCAGTGAAAAATGTTGAGTATTTCAAGGGGCAACTTTGTTACATTATGATTGTATTGGTTTTACCATTATTTAAGGGACATAACCCCCATTGATGGTTTATAAAAAGCCATTATTAGGCAAAACTCTTAAATAAAAAATCCTTGACCCATAGGGTCTTTTGCAATGACATTGTGAAGCAATGACCTTGACAAAGGTCACAAGGTCAAAGGTCAAGGTCATGTACATATGTGATTCGGGGCACTACTTGAAATTTTTTATGTGTGTTTGCCAACCAACCAACCAATCAATCAATCAATCAATCAATCAATCAATCAATCATGATCATGATCAATCAACCAATAATGATCATGATCAATCAATCAATTAATCAATCAATCATGTTTCCGTCTCATGTGTTAATTATAGGGTTCAAGATCTTCTTCGTTTCTTTTTCGCTGTTTCAATTGACCCTATCCAACGTGTTTAACCAACCAACGAACAAACCAAATAATCAATCAATCAATCAGTCAATCAATCAATCAATCAATCAATCAATCAATCAACCAATCAATCGATCATGATCATGATCAATCAATCATGTTTCCGTCTCATGTGTTTAATAAACGGTCCAAGATCTTTGTTTCTCTTTCGCTGTTTCAATTGACTCTATCCAAAGTGTTTAACCAACCAACCAACCAACCAACCAACCAACTTATCAATCAATCAATCAATCAATCATGATCATGATCATGATCATGATCAATCAATCATGTATCCGTCACATGTGTTTAATAAACGGTCCAAGATCTTCTTTGTTTCTTTTTCGCTGTTTCAATTGACCATATCCAACGTGTTTAACCAACCAACCGACCAACCAACCGACCAACCAACCAACCAACCAACCAACCAACTAATCAATCAATCAATCAATCAATCAATCAATCAATCAAGTAATCAATCAATCATGATCATGATCAATCAATCATGTTTCATGAAAAAATTGAAATTTAATATTGTTCTTGCGTCACTTCTGAAAAAAAATCCACATGTTCTCTGAAACTACAAGTACAATCGATCTCAAAATTTGCAGTCAGCAGGGCATACATGTACTGAAAGTTTATACAAAAACTTTGTGCAGATATCTCTCAAAGCTTTTCCTAGAGAAAAGAAATGGCATTGCCGTAAAAATCGCTTGCTAGGTCCGTAAATCTCAGTAAAAACCTACAATAAAATGTCCGCTCCGAGTTTGAAATATTAATCTGTGTTACAAACAGGTGCTGAAAAATGTACATTATCAGAAAATAATCAATAAATGTGTTTTAAAGTTACACCGGATCAATTAAATCCAAAACATGCACTGCCCGTGAACTGTGATGAAAATGTCAATTTCCTACAATGACAAAAGAAATTACATTGTGTACATTCCATCTCTATAGATGTTGTCTGTTTAACGTCCCCACCTAAAAAGGAATAAAAAGACTATCTTTTCGTTATTATAAACCCGTGTCACGTGATGTGGCGCGCGCGCTGTACCTAAAATAAAAGAAACACTTTCCAAACTAAACATGAAACTTCTCCGGTAACAATAATATAGACCCCCTACAGAAACAAACAAACAAAAAAACAAACAAACACCCCCCCCCCCCCCCGCCCCCCAATTCACTTAATTTTAAAGGGGGAAAGACCCCCTACAATTGCTTTTTTAAAGCAATTGATTTATATTGTAAAAAGCCTTTTTAACCATTCTGTTCCTTTAATAAAAAAAATTAAAAAAATCCCCGAGACCCCCTTTTGCCCCCCCCCCCCTTTTTTTTTAACCCTTCACTTACAACTGAATGTAGGTTGTGTGCTATCTATCCTATCAACGTAAAACGAACGACAACTCCAGTTTTTTCCATATTATTAGGTCTTTCCACTTTTCTGTGGAAAGCCTATTGTATTTGTTCTGATTATTATTATTATTATTTTTTTTTTTTTTTTCTTCCGCCAAATTTTGTTCTTGCGATAAATGTTTGTTTCGCAATATGTCGCTTAGATTTTTTTCATATTGTATCGTATAGTTTATGCGCTTTTAAATTTCACCCTGCTAAGCCGAACCATTTTCTTTGTAAGAGTTATCTCCCTATTCACTGTTTGTCATGTGTGTGCATCTCCTTCGTAACAAAATAAGAAAGCGACAAAATTCTTTTTTCAAATTGTTTGTTACATCCTCAGGAATTTTTGGCTAATTTGGATCGAAGCGATTCGATGAAATTTTATAGGAGTTATCTACCTTTACGGAATAAATTTGTCGGTATGTTTTTTTAACTCATAAACCGTTAACCGTATAACCCTGGAATGTTTTTATTTGAGTCCCCTGATTCCTAACTAAGAAAATGAGGTCAAGGTCAAAGGTCAAGGTCATATTTTAGATTTTCATATGTCTTTGATTTCCCTATAATTCTTGAATGGTTATAGATACAGAAAATTTAAGCAGTGAAAAATGTTGAGTATTTCAAGGGGCAACTTTGTTACATTATGATTGTATTGGTTTTACCATTATTTAAGGGACATAACCCCCATTGATGGTTTATAAAAAGCCATTATTAGGCAAAACTCTTAAATAAAAAATCCTTGACCCATAGGGTCTTTTGCAATGACATTGTGAAGCAATGACCTTGACAAAGGTCACAAGGTCAAAGGTCAAGGTCATGTACATATGTGATTCGGGGCACTACTTGAAATTTTTTATGTGTGTTTGCCAACCAACCAACCAATCAATCAATCAATCAATCAATCAATCAATCAATCATGATCATGATCAATCAACCAATAATGATCATGATCAATCAATCAATTAATCAATCAATCATGTTTCCGTCTCATGTGTTAATTATAGGGTTCAAGATCTTCTTCGTTTCTTTTTCGCTGTTTCAATTGACCCTATCCAACGTGTTTAACCAACCAACGAACAAACCAAATAATCAATCAATCAATCAGTCAATCAATCAATCAATCAATCAATCAATCAATCAACCAATCAATCGATCATGATCATGATCAATCAATCATGTTTCCGTCTCATGTGTTTAATAAACGGTCCAAGATCTTTGTTTCTCTTTCGCTGTTTCAATTGACTCTATCCAAAGTGTTTAACCAACCAACCAACCAACCAACCAACCAACCAACTTATCAATCAATCAATCAATCAATCATGATCATGATCATGATCATGATCAATCAATCATGTATCCGTCACATGTGTTTAATAAACGGTCCAAGATCTTCTTTGTTTCTTTTTCGCTGTTTCAATTGACCATATCCAACGTGTTTAACCAACCAACCGACCAACCAACCGACCAACCAACCAACCAACCAACCAACCAACTAATCAATCAATCAATCAATCAATCAATCAATCAATCAAGTAATCAATCAATCATGATCATGATCAATCAATCATGTTTCATGAAAAAATTGAAATTTAATATTGTTCTTGCGTCACTTCTGAAAAAAAATCCACATGTTCTCTGAAACTACAAGTACAATCGATCTCAAAATTTGCAGTCAGCAGGGCATACATGTACTGAAAGTTTATACAAAAACTTTGTGCAGATATCTCTCAAAGCTTTTCCTAGAGAAAAGAAATGGCATTGCCGTAAAAATCGCTTGCTAGGTCCGTAAATCTCAGTAAAAACCTACAATAAAATGTCCGCTCCGAGTTTGAAATATTAATCTGTGTTACAAACAGGTGCTGAAAAATGTACATTATCAGAAAATAATCAATAAATGTGTTTTAAAGTTACACCGGATCAATTAAATCCAAAACATGCACTGCCCGTGAACTGTGATGAAAATGTCAATTTCCTACAATGACAAAAGAAATTACATTGTGTACATTCCATCTCTATAGATGTTGTCTGTTTAACGTCCCCACCTAAAAAGGAATAAAAAGACTATCTTTTCGTTATTATAAACCCGTGTCACGTGATGTGGCGCGCGCGCTGTACCTAAAATAAAAGAAACACTTTCCAAACTAAACATGAAACTTCTCCGGTAACAATAATATAGACCCCCTACAGAAACAAACAAACAAAAAAACAAACAAACACCCCCCCCCCCCCCCGCCCCCCAATTCACTTAATTTTAAAGGGGGAAAGACCCCCTACAATTGCTTTTTTAAAGCAATTGATTTATATTGTAAAAAGCCTTTTTAACCATTCTGTTCCTTTAATAAAAAAAATTAAAAAAATCCCCGAGACCCCCTTTTGCCCCCCCCCCCCCTTTTTTTTTAACCCTTCACTTACAACTGAATGTAGGTTGTGTGCTATCTATCCTATCAACGTAAAACGAACGACAACTCCAGTTTTTTCCATATTATTAGGTCTTTCCACTTTTCTGTGGAAAGCCTATTGTATTTGTTCTGATTATTATTATTATTATTTTTTTTTTTTTTTTCTTCCGCCAAATTTTGTTCTTGCGATAAATGTTTGTTTCGCAATATGTCGCTTAGATTTTTTTCATATTGTATCGTATAGTTTATGCGCTTTTAAATTTCACCCTGCTAAGCCGAACCATTTTCTTTGTAAGAGTTATCTCCCTATTCACTGTTTGTCATGTGTGTGCATCTCCTTCGTAACAAAATAAGAAAGCGACAAAATTCTTTTTTCAAATTGTTTGTTACATCCTCAGGAATTTTTGGCTAATTTGGATCGAAGCGATTCGATGAAATTTTATAGGAGTTATCTACCTTTACGGAATAAATTTGTCGGTATGTTTTTTTAACTCATAAACCGTTAACCGTATAACCCTGGAATGTTTTTATTTGAGTCCCCTGATTCCTAACTAAGAAAATGAGGTCAAGGTCAAAGGTCAAGGTCATATTTTAGATTTTCATATGTCTTTGATTTCCCTATAATTCTTGAATGGTTATAGATACAGAAAATTTAAGCAGTGAAAAATGTTGAGTATTTCAAGGGGCAACTTTGTTACATTATGATTGTATTGGTTTTACCATTATTTAAGGGACATAACCCCCATTGATGGTTTATAAAAAGCCATTATTAGGCAAAACTCTTAAATAAAAAATCCTTGACCCATAGGGTCTTTTGCAATGACATTGTGAAGCAATGACCTTGACAAAGGTCACAAGGTCAAAGGTCAAGGTCATGTACATATGTGATTCGGGGCACTACTTGAAATTTTTTATGTGTGTTTGCCAACCAACCAACCAATCAATCAATCAATCAATCAATCAATCAATCAATCATGATCATGATCAATCAACCAATAATGATCATGATCAATCAATCAATTAATCAATCAATCATGTTTCCGTCTCATGTGTTAATTATAGGGTTCAAGATCTTCTTCGTTTCTTTTTCGCTGTTTCAATTGACCCTATCCAACGTGTTTAACCAACCAACGAACAAACCAAATAATCAATCAATCAATCAGTCAATCAATCAATCAATCAATCAATCAATCAATCAACCAATCAATCGATCATGATCATGATCAATCAATCATGTTTCCGTCTCATGTGTTTAATAAACGGTCCAAGATCTTTGTTTCTCTTTCGCTGTTTCAATTGACTCTATCCAAAGTGTTTAACCAACCAACCAACCAACCAACCAACCAACCAACTTATCAATCAATCAATCAATCAATCATGATCATGATCATGATCATGATCAATCAATCATGTATCCGTCACATGTGTTTAATAAACGGTCCAAGATCTTCTTTGTTTCTTTTTCGCTGTTTCAATTGACCATATCCAACGTGTTTAACCAACCAACCGACCAACCAACCGACCAACCAACCAACCAACCAACCAACCAACTAATCAATCAATCAATCAATCAATCAATCAATCAATCAAGTAATCAATCAATCATGATCATGATCAATCAATCATGTTTCATGAAAAAATTGAAATTTAATATTGTTCTTGCGTCACTTCTGAAAAAAAATCCACATGTTCTCTGAAACTACAAGTACAATCGATCTCAAAATTTGCAGTCAGCAGGGCATACATGTACTGAAAGTTTATACAAAAACTTTGTGCAGATATCTCTCAAAGCTTTTCCTAGAGAAAAGAAATGGCATTGCCGTAAAAATCGCTTGCTAGGTCCGTAAATCTCAGTAAAAACCTACAATAAAATGTCCGCTCCGAGTTTGAAATATTAATCTGTGTTACAAACAGGTGCTGAAAAATGTACATTATCAGAAAATAATCAATAAATGTGTTTTAAAGTTACACCGGATCAATTAAATCCAAAACATGCACTGCCCGTGAACTGTGATGAAAATGTCAATTTCCTACAATGACAAAAGAAATTACATTGTGTACATTCCATCTCTATAGATGTTGTCTGTTTAACGTCCCCACCTAAAAAGGAATAAAAAGACTATCTTTTCGTTATTATAAACCCGTGTCACGTGATGTGGCGCGCGCGCTGTACCTAAAATAAAAGAAACACTTTCCAAACTAAACATGAAACTTCTCCGGTAACAATAATATAGACCCCCTACAGAAACAAACAAACAAAAAAACAAACAAACACCCCCCCCCCCCCCCGCCCCCCAATTCACTTAATTTTAAAGGGGGAAAGACCCCCTACAATTGCTTTTTTAAAGCAATTGATTTATATTGTAAAAAGCCTTTTTAACCATTCTGTTCCTTTAATAAAAAAAATTAAAAAAATCCCCGAGACCCCCTTTTGCCCCCCCCCCCCCTTTTTTTTTAACCCTTCACTTACAACTGAATGTAGGTTGTGTGCTATCTATCCTATCAACGTAAAACGAACGACAACTCCAGTTTTTTCCATATTATTAGGTCTTTCCACTTTTCTGTGGAAAGCCTATTGTATTTGTTCTGATTATTATTATTATTATTTTTTTTTTTTTTTTCTTCCGCCAAATTTTGTTCTTGCGATAAATGTTTGTTTCGCAATATGTCGCTTAGATTTTTTTCATATTGTATCGTATAGTTTATGCGCTTTTAAATTTCACCCTGCTAAGCCGAACCATTTTCTTTGTAAGAGTTATCTCCCTATTCACTGTTTGTCATGTGTGTGCATCTCCTTCGTAACAAAATAAGAAAGCGACAAAATTCTTTTTTCAAATTGTTTGTTACATCCTCAGGAATTTTTGGCTAATTTGGATCGAAGCGATTCGATGAAATTTTATAGGAGTTATCTACCTTTACGGAATAAATTTGTCGGTATGTTTTTTTAACTCATAAACCGTTAACCGTATAACCCTGGAATGTTTTTATTTGAGTCCCCTGATTCCTAACTAAGAAAATGAGGTCAAGGTCAAAGGTCAAGGTCATATTTTAGATTTTCATATGTCTTTGATTTCCCTATAATTCTTGAATGGTTATAGATACAGAAAATTTAAGCAGTGAAAAATGTTGAGTATTTCAAGGGGCAACTTTGTTACATTATGATTGTATTGGTTTTACCATTATTTAAGGGACATAACCCCCATTGATGGTTTATAAAAAGCCATTATTAGGCAAAACTCTTAAATAAAAAATCCTTGACCCATAGGGTCTTTTGCAATGACATTGTGAAGCAATGACCTTGACAAAGGTCACAAGGTCAAAGGTCAAGGTCATGTACATATGTGATTCGGGGCACTACTTGAAATTTTTTATGTGTGTTTGCCAACCAACCAACCAATCAATCAATCAATCAATCAATCAATCAATCAATCATGATCATGATCAATCAACCAATAATGATCATGATCAATCAATCAATTAATCAATCAATCATGTTTCCGTCTCATGTGTTAATTATAGGGTTCAAGATCTTCTTCGTTTCTTTTTCGCTGTTTCAATTGACCCTATCCAACGTGTTTAACCAACCAACGAACAAACCAAATAATCAATCAATCAATCAGTCAATCAATCAATCAATCAATCAATCAATCAATCAACCAATCAATCGATCATGATCATGATCAATCAATCATGTTTCCGTCTCATGTGTTTAATAAACGGTCCAAGATCTTTGTTTCTCTTTCGCTGTTTCAATTGACTCTATCCAAAGTGTTTAACCAACCAACCAACCAACCAACCAACCAACCAACTTATCAATCAATCAATCAATCAATCATGATCATGATCATGATCATGATCAATCAATCATGTATCCGTCACATGTGTTTAATAAACGGTCCAAGATCTTCTTTGTTTCTTTTTCGCTGTTTCAATTGACCATATCCAACGTGTTTAACCAACCAACCGACCAACCAACCGACCAACCAACCAACCAACCAACCAACCAACTAATCAATCAATCAATCAATCAATCAATCAATCAATCAAGTAATCAATCAATCATGATCATGATCAATCAATCATGTTTCATGAAAAAATTGAAATTTAATATTGTTCTTGCGTCACTTCTGAAAAAAAATCCACATGTTCTCTGAAACTACAAGTACAATCGATCTCAAAATTTGCAGTCAGCAGGGCATACATGTACTGAAAGTTTATACAAAAACTTTGTGCAGATATCTCTCAAAGCTTTTCCTAGAGAAAAGAAATGGCATTGCCGTAAAAATCGCTTGCTAGGTCCGTAAATCTCAGTAAAAACCTACAATAAAATGTCCGCTCCGAGTTTGAAATATTAATCTGTGTTACAAACAGGTGCTGAAAAATGTACATTATCAGAAAATAATCAATAAATGTGTTTTAAAGTTACACCGGATCAATTAAATCCAAAACATGCACTGCCCGTGAACTGTGATGAAAATGTCAATTTCCTACAATGACAAAAGAAATTACATTGTGTACATTCCATCTCTATAGATGTTGTCTGTTTAACGTCCCCACCTAAAAAGGAATAAAAAGACTATCTTTTCGTTATTATAAACCCGTGTCACGTGATGTGGCGCGCGCGCTGTACCTAAAATAAAAGAAACACTTTCCAAACTAAACATGAAACTTCTCCGGTAACAATAATATAGACCCCCTACAGAAACAAACAAACAAAAAAACAAACAAACACCCCCCCCCCCCCCCGCCCCCCAATTCACTTAATTTTAAAGGGGGAAAGACCCCCTACAATTGCTTTTTTAAAGCAATTGATTTATATTGTAAAAAGCCTTTTTAACCATTCTGTTCCTTTAATAAAAAAAATTAAAAAAATCCCCGAGACCCCCTTTTGCCCCCCCCCCCCCTTTTTTTTTAACCCTTCACTTACAACTGAATGTAGGTTGTGTGCTATCTATCCTATCAACGTAAAACGAACGACAACTCCAGTTTTTTCCATATTATTAGGTCTTTCCACTTTTCTGTGGAAAGCCTATTGTATTTGTTCTGATTATTATTATTATTATTTTTTTTTTTTTTTTCTTCCGCCAAATTTTGTTCTTGCGATAAATGTTTGTTTCGCAATATGTCGCTTAGATTTTTTTCATATTGTATCGTATAGTTTATGCGCTTTTAAATTTCACCCTGCTAAGCCGAACCATTTTCTTTGTAAGAGTTATCTCCCTATTCACTGTTTGTCATGTGTGTGCATCTCCTTCGTAACAAAATAAGAAAGCGACAAAATTCTTTTTTCAAATTGTTTGTTACATCCTCAGGAATTTTTGGCTAATTTGGATCGAAGCGATTCGATGAAATTTTATAGGAGTTATCTACCTTTACGGAATAAATTTGTCGGTATGTTTTTTTAACTCATAAACCGTTAACCGTATAACCCTGGAATGTTTTTATTTGAGTCCCCTGATTCCTAACTAAGAAAATGAGGTCAAGGTCAAAGGTCAAGGTCATATTTTAGATTTTCATATGTCTTTGATTTCCCTATAATTCTTGAATGGTTATAGATACAGAAAATTTAAGCAGTGAAAAATGTTGAGTATTTCAAGGGGCAACTTTGTTACATTATGATTGTATTGGTTTTACCATTATTTAAGGGACATAACCCCCATTGATGGTTTATAAAAAGCCATTATTAGGCAAAACTCTTAAATAAAAAATCCTTGACCCATAGGGTCTTTTGCAATGACATTGTGAAGCAATGACCTTGACAAAGGTCACAAGGTCAAAGGTCAAGGTCATGTACATATGTGATTCGGGGCACTACTTGAAATTTTTTATGTGTGTTTGCCAACCAACCAACCAATCAATCAATCAATCAATCAATCAATCAATCAATCATGATCATGATCAATCAACCAATAATGATCATGATCAATCAATCAATTAATCAATCAATCATGTTTCCGTCTCATGTGTTAATTATAGGGTTCAAGATCTTCTTCGTTTCTTTTTCGCTGTTTCAATTGACCCTATCCAACGTGTTTAACCAACCAACGAACAAACCAAATAATCAATCAATCAATCAGTCAATCAATCAATCAATCAATCAATCAATCAATCAACCAATCAATCGATCATGATCATGATCAATCAATCATGTTTCCGTCTCATGTGTTTAATAAACGGTCCAAGATCTTTGTTTCTCTTTCGCTGTTTCAATTGACTCTATCCAAAGTGTTTAACCAACCAACCAACCAACCAACCAACCAACCAACTTATCAATCAATCAATCAATCAATCATGATCATGATCATGATCATGATCAATCAATCATGTATCCGTCACATGTGTTTAATAAACGGTCCAAGATCTTCTTTGTTTCTTTTTCGCTGTTTCAATTGACCATATCCAACGTGTTTAACCAACCAACCGACCAACCAACCGACCAACCAACCAACCAACCAACCAACCAACTAATCAATCAATCAATCAATCAATCAATCAATCAATCAAGTAATCAATCAATCATGATCATGATCAATCAATCATGTTTCATGAAAAAATTGAAATTTAATATTGTTCTTGCGTCACTTCTGAAAAAAAATCCACATGTTCTCTGAAACTACAAGTACAATCGATCTCAAAATTTGCAGTCAGCAGGGCATACATGTACTGAAAGTTTATACAAAAACTTTGTGCAGATATCTCTCAAAGCTTTTCCTAGAGAAAAGAAATGGCATTGCCGTAAAAATCGCTTGCTAGGTCCGTAAATCTCAGTAAAAACCTACAATAAAATGTCCGCTCCGAGTTTGAAATATTAATCTGTGTTACAAACAGGTGCTGAAAAATGTACATTATCAGAAAATAATCAATAAATGTGTTTTAAAGTTACACCGGATCAATTAAATCCAAAACATGCACTGCCCGTGAACTGTGATGAAAATGTCAATTTCCTACAATGACAAAAGAAATTACATTGTGTACATTCCATCTCTATAGATGTTGTCTGTTTAACGTCCCCACCTAAAAAGGAATAAAAAGACTATCTTTTCGTTATTATAAACCCGTGTCACGTGATGTGGCGCGCGCGCTGTACCTAAAATAAAAGAAACACTTTCCAAACTAAACATGAAACTTCTCCGGTAACAATAATATAGACCCCCTACAGAAACAAACAAACAAAAAAACAAACAAACACCCCCCCCCCCCCCCGCCCCCCAATTCACTTAATTTTAAAGGGGGAAAGACCCCCTACAATTGCTTTTTTAAAGCAATTGATTTATATTGTAAAAAGCCTTTTTAACCATTCTGTTCCTTTAATAAAAAAAATTAAAAAAATCCCCGAGACCCCCTTTTGCCCCCCCCCCCCCTTTTTTTTTAACCCTTCACTTACAACTGAATGTAGGTTGTGTGCTATCTATCCTATCAACGTAAAACGAACGACAACTCCAGTTTTTTCCATATTATTAGGTCTTTCCACTTTTCTGTGGAAAGCCTATTGTATTTGTTCTGATTATTATTATTATTATTTTTTTTTTTTTTTTCTTCCGCCAAATTTTGTTCTTGCGATAAATGTTTGTTTCGCAATATGTCGCTTAGATTTTTTTCATATTGTATCGTATAGTTTATGCGCTTTTAAATTTCACCCTGCTAAGCCGAACCATTTTCTTTGTAAGAGTTATCTCCCTATTCACTGTTTGTCATGTGTGTGCATCTCCTTCGTAACAAAATAAGAAAGCGACAAAATTCTTTTTTCAAATTGTTTGTTACATCCTCAGGAATTTTTGGCTAATTTGGATCGAAGCGATTCGATGAAATTTTATAGGAGTTATCTACCTTTACGGAATAAATTTGTCGGTATGTTTTTTTAACTCATAAACCGTTAACCGTATAACCCTGGAATGTTTTTATTTGAGTCCCCTGATTCCTAACTAAGAAAATGAGGTCAAGGTCAAAGGTCAAGGTCATATTTTAGATTTTCATATGTCTTTGATTTCCCTATAATTCTTGAATGGTTATAGATACAGAAAATTTAAGCAGTGAAAAATGTTGAGTATTTCAAGGGGCAACTTTGTTACATTATGATTGTATTGGTTTTACCATTATTTAAGGGACATAACCCCCATTGATGGTTTATAAAAAGCCATTATTAGGCAAAACTCTTAAATAAAAAATCCTTGACCCATAGGGTCTTTTGCAATGACATTGTGAAGCAATGACCTTGACAAAGGTCACAAGGTCAAAGGTCAAGGTCATGTACATATGTGATTCGGGGCACTACTTGAAATTTTTTATGTGTGTTTGCCAACCAACCAACCAATCAATCAATCAATCAATCAATCAATCAATCAATCATGATCATGATCAATCAACCAATAATGATCATGATCAATCAATCAATTAATCAATCAATCATGTTTCCGTCTCATGTGTTAATTATAGGGTTCAAGATCTTCTTCGTTTCTTTTTCGCTGTTTCAATTGACCCTATCCAACGTGTTTAACCAACCAACGAACAAACCAAATAATCAATCAATCAATCAGTCAATCAATCAATCAATCAATCAATCAATCAATCAACCAATCAATCGATCATGATCATGATCAATCAATCATGTTTCCGTCTCATGTGTTTAATAAACGGTCCAAGATCTTTGTTTCTCTTTCGCTGTTTCAATTGACTCTATCCAAAGTGTTTAACCAACCAACCAACCAACCAACCAACCAACTTATCAATCAATCAATCAATCAATCATGATCATGATCATGATCATGATCAATCAATCATGTATCCGTCACATGTGTTTAATAAACGGTCCAAGATCTTCTTTGTTTCTTTTTCGCTGTTTCAATTGACCATATCCAACGTGTTTAACCAACCAACCGACCAACCAACCGACCAACCAACCAACCAACCAACCAACCAACTAATCAATCAATCAATCAATCAATCAATCAATCAATCAAGTAATCAATCAATCATGATCATGATCAATCAATCATGTTTCATGAAAAAATTGAAATTTAATATTGTTCTTGCGTCACTTCTGAAAAAAAATCCACATGTTCTCTGAAACTACAAGTACAATCGATCTCAAAATTTGCAGTCAGCAGGGCATACATGTACTGAAAGTTTATACAAAAACTTTGTGCAGATATCTCTCAAAGCTTTTCCTAGAGAAAAGAAATGGCATTGCCGTAAAAATCGCTTGCTAGGTCCGTAAATCTCAGTAAAAACCTACAATAAAATGTCCGCTCCGAGTTTGAAATATTAATCTGTGTTACAAACAGGTGCTGAAAAATGTACATTATCAGAAAATAATCAATAAATGTGTTTTAAAGTTACACCGGATCAATTAAATCCAAAACATGCACTGCCCGTGAACTGTGATGAAAATGTCAATTTCCTACAATGACAAAAGAAATTACATTGTGTACATTCCATCTCTATAGATGTTGTCTGTTTAACGTCCCCACCTAAAAAGGAATAAAAAGACTATCTTTTCGTTATTATAAACCCGTGTCACGTGATGTGGCGCGCGCGCTGTACCTAAAATAAAAGAAACACTTTCCAAACTAAACATGAAACTTCTCCGGTAACAATAATATAGACCCCCTACAGAAACAAACAAACAAAAAAACAAACAAACACCCCCCCCCCCCCCCCCCCCGCCCCCCAATTCACTTAATTTTAAAGGGGGAAAGACCCCCTACAATTGCTTTTTTAAAGCAATTGATTTATATTGTAAAAAGCCTTTTTAACCATTCTGTTCCTTTAATAAAAAAAATTAAAAAAATCCCCGAGACCCCCTTTTGCCCCCCCCCCCCCTTTTTTTTTAACCCTTCACTTACAACTGAATGTAGGTTGTGTGCTATCTATCCTATCAACGTAAAACGAACGACAACTCCAGTTTTTTCCATATTATTAGGTCTTTCCACTTTTCTGTGGAAAGCCTATTGTATTTGTTCTGATTATTATTATTATTATTTTTTTTTTTTTTTTCTTCCGCCAAATTTTGTTCTTGCGATAAATGTTTGTTTCGCAATATGTCGCTTAGATTTTTTTCATATTGTATCGTATAGTTTATGCGCTTTTAAATTTCACCCTGCTAAGCCGAACCATTTTCTTTGTAAGAGTTATCTCCCTATTCACTGTTTGTCATGTGTGTGCATCTCCTTCGTAACAAAATAAGAAAGCGACAAAATTCTTTTTTCAAATTGTTCGTTACATCCTCAGGAATTTTTGGCTAATTTGGATCGAAGCGATTCGATGAAATTTTATAGGAGTTATCTACCTTTACGGAATAAATTTGTCGGTATGTTTTTTTAACTCATAAACCGTTAACCGTATAACCCTGGAATGTTTTTATTTGAGTCCCCTGATTCCTAACTAAGAAAATGAGGTCAAGGTCAAAGGTCAAGGTCATATTTTAGATTTTCATATGTCTTTGATTTCCCTATAATTCTTGAATGGTTATAGATACAGAAAATTTAAGCAGTGAAAAATGTTGAGTATTTCAAGGGGCAACTTTGTTACATTATGATTGTATTGGTTTTACCATTATTTAAGGGACATAACCCCCATTGATGGTTTATAAAAAGCCATTATTAGGCAAAACTCTTAAATAAAAAATCCTTGACCCATAGGGTCTTTTGCAATGACATTGTGAAGCAATGACCTTGACAAAGGTCACAAGGTCAAAGGTCAAGGTCATGTACATATGTGATTCGGGGCACTACTTGAAATTTTTTATGTGTGTTTGCCAACCAACCAACCAATCAATCAATCAATCAATCAATCAATCAATCAATCATGATCATGATCAATCAACCAATAATGATCATGATCAATCAATCAATTAATCAATCAATCATGTTTCCGTCTCATGTGTTAATTATAGGGTTCAAGATCTTCTTCGTTTCTTTTTCGCTGTTTCAATTGACCCTATCCAACGTGTTTAACCAACCAACGAACAAACCAAATAATCAATCAATCAATCAGTCAATCAATCAATCAATCAATCAATCAATCAATCAACCAATCAATCGATCATGATCATGATCAATCAATCATGTTTCCGTCTCATGTGTTTAATAAACGGTCCAAGATCTTTGTTTCTCTTTCGCTGTTTCAATTGACTCTATCCAAAGTGTTTAACCAACCAACCAACCAACCAACCAACCAACTTATCAATCAATCAATCAATCAATCATGATCATGATCATGATCATGATCAATCAATCATGTATCCGTCACATGTGTTTAATAAACGGTCCAAGATCTTCTTTGTTTCTTTTTCGCTGTTTCAATTGACCATATCCAACGTGTTTAACCAACCAACCGACCAACCAACCGACCAACCAACCAACCAACCAACCAACCAACTAATCAATCAATCAATCAATCAATCAATCAATCAATCAAGTAATCAATCAATCATGATCATGATCAATCAATCATGTTTCATGAAAAAATTGAAATTTAATATTGTTCTTGCGTCACTTCTGAAAAAAAATCCACATGTTCTCTGAAACTACAAGTACAATCGATCTCAAAATTTGCAGTCAGCAGGGCATACATGTACTGAAAGTTTATACAAAAACTTTGTGCAGATATCTCTCAAAGCTTTTCCTAGAGAAAAGAAATGGCATTGCCGTAAAAATCGCTTGCTAGGTCCGTAAATCTCAGTAAAAACCTACAATAAAATGTCCGCTCCGAGTTTGAAATATTAATCTGTGTTACAAACAGGTGCTGAAAAATGTACATTATCAGAAAATAATCAATAAATGTGTTTTAAAGTTACACCGGATCAATTAAATCCAAAACATGCACTGCCCGTGAACTGTGATGAAAATGTCAATTTCCTACAATGACAAAAGAAATTACATTGTGTACATTCCATCTCTATAGATGTTGTCTGTTTAACGTCCCCACCTAAAAAGGAATAAAAAGACTATCTTTTCGTTATTATAAACCCGTGTCACGTGATGTGGCGCGCGCGCTGTACCTAAAATAAAAGAAACACTTTCCAAACTAAACATGAAACTTCTCCGGTAACAATAATATAGACCCCCTACAGAAACAAACAAACAAAAAAACAAACAAACACCCCCCCCCCCCCCCGCCCCCCAATTCACTTAATTTTAAAGGGGGAAAGACCCCCTACAATTGCTTTTTTAAAGCAATTGATTTATATTGTAAAAAGCCTTTTTAACCATTCTGTTCCTTTAATAAAAAAAATTAAAAAAATCCCCGAGACCCCCTTTTGCCCCCCCCCCTTTTTTTTTAACCCTTCACTTACAACTGAATGTAGGTTGTGTGCTATCTATCCTATCAACGTAAAACGAACGACAACTCCAGTTTTTTCCATATTATTAGGTCTTTCCACTTTTCTGTGGAAAGCCTATTGTATTTGTTCTGATTATTATTATTATTATTTTTTTTTTTTTTTTCTTCCGCCAAATTTTGTTCTTGCGATAAATGTTTGTTTCGCAATATGTCGCTTAGATTTTTTTCATATTGTATCGTATAGTTTATGCGCTTTTAAATTTCACCCTGCTAAGCCGAACCATTTTCTTTGTAAGAGTTATCTCCCTATTCACTGTTTGTCATGTGTGTGCATCTCCTTCGTAACAAAATAAGAAAGCGACAAAATTCTTTTTTCAAATTGTTCGTTACATCCTCAGGAATTTTTGGCTAATTTGGATCGAAGCGATTCGATGAAATTTTATAGGAGTTATCTACCTTTACGGAATAAATTTGTCGGTATGTTTTTTTAACTCATAAACCGTTAACCGTATAACCCTGGAATGTTTTTATTTGAGTCCCCTGATTCCTAACTAAGAAAATGAGGTCAAGGTCAAAGGTCAAGGTCATATTTTAGATTTTCATATGTCTTTGATTTCCCTATAATTCTTGAATGGTTATAGATACAGAAAATTTAAGCAGTGAAAAATGTTGAGTATTTCAAGGGGCAACTTTGTTACATTATGATTGTATTGGTTTTACCATTATTTAAGGGACATAACCCCCATTGATGGTTTATAAAAAGCCATTATTAGGCAAAACTCTTAAATAAAAAATCCTTGACCCATAGGGTCTTTTGCAATGACATTGTGAAGCAATGACCTTGACAAAGGTCACAAGGTCAAAGGTCAAGGTCATGTACATATGTGATTCGGGGCACTACTTGAAATTTTTTATGTGTGTTTGCCAACCAACCAACCAATCAATCAATCAATCAATCAATCAATCAATCAATCATGATCATGATCAATCAACCAATAATGATCATGATCAATCAATCAATTAATCAATCAATCATGTTTCCGTCTCATGTGTTAATTATAGGGTTCAAGATCTTCTTCGTTTCTTTTTCGCTGTTTCAATTGACCCTATCCAACGTGTTTAACCAACCAACGAACAAACCAAATAATCAATCAATCAATCAGTCAATCAATCAATCAATCAATCAATCAATCAATCAACCAATCAATCGATCATGATCATGATCAATCAATCATGTTTCCGTCTCATGTGTTTAATAAACGGTCCAAGATCTTTGTTTATCTTTCGCTGTTTCAATTGACTCTATCCAAAGTGTTTAACCAACCAACCAACCAACCAACCAACCAACTTATCAATCAATCAATCAATCAATCATGATCATGATCATGATCATGATCAATCAATCATGTATCCGTCACATGTGTTTAATAAACGGTCCAAGATCTTCTTTGTTTCTTTTTCGCTGTTTCAATTGACCATATCCAACGTGTTTAACCAACCAACCGACCAACCAACCGACCAACCAACCAACCAACCAACCAACCAACTAATCAATCAATCAATCAATCAATCAATCAATCAATCAAGTAATCAATCAATCATGATCATGATCAATCAATCATGTTTCATGAAAAAATTGAAATTTAATATTGTTCTTGCGTCACTTCTGAAAAAAAATCCACATGTTCTCTGAAACTACAAGTACAATCGATCTCAAAATTTGCAGTCAGCAGGGCATACATGTACTGAAAGTTTATACAAAAACTTTGTGCAGATATCTCTCAAAGCTTTTCCTAGAGAAAAGAAATGGCATTGCCGTAAAAATCGCTTGCTAGGTCCGTAAATCTCAGTAAAAACCTACAATAAAATATCCGCTCCGAGTTTGAAATATTAATCTGTGTTACAAACAGGTGCTGAAAAATGTACATTATCAGAAAATAATCAATAAATGTGTTTTAAAGTTACACCGGATCAATTAAATCCAAAACATGCACTGCCCGTGAACTGTGATGAAAATGTCAATTTCCTACAATGACAAAAGAAATTACATTGTGTACATTCCATCTCTATAGATGTTGTCTGTTTAACGTCCCCACCTAAAAAGGAATAAAAAGACTATCTTTTCGTTATTATAAACCCGTGTCACGTGATGTGGCGCGCGCGCTGTACCTAAAATAAAAGAAACACTTTCCAAACTAAACATGAAACTTCTCCGGTAACAATAATATAGACCCCCTACAGAAACAAACAAACAAAAAAACAAACAAACACCCCCCCCCCCCCCCGCCCCCCAATTCACTTAATTTTAAAGGGGGAAAGACCCCCTACAATTGCTTTTTTAAAGCAATTGATTTATATTGTAAAAAGCCTTTTTAACCATTCTGTTCCTTTAATAAAAAAAATTAAAAAAATCCCCGAGACCCCCTTTTGCCCCCCCCCCCCCTTTTTTTTTAACCCTTCACTTACAACTGAATGTAGGTTGTGTGCTATCTATCCTATCAACGTAAAACGAACGACAACTCCAGTTTTTTCCATATTATTAGGTCTTTCCACTTTTCTGTGGAAAGCCTATTGTATTTGTTCTGATTATTATTATTATTATTTTTTTTTTTTTTTTCTTCCGCCAAATTTTGTTCTTGCGATAAATGTTTGTTTCGCAATATGTCGCTTAGATTTTTTTCATATTGTATCGTATAGTTTATGCGCTTTTAAATTTCACCCTGCTAAGCCGAACCATTTTCTTTGTAAGAGTTATCTCCCTATTCACTGTTTGTCATGTGTGTGCATCTCCTTCGTAACAAAATAAGAAAGCGACAAAATTCTTTTTTCAAATTGTTTGTTACATCCTCAGGAATTTTTGGCTAATTTGGATCGAAGCGATTCGATGAAATTTTATAGGAGTTATCTACCTTTACGGAATAAATTTGTCGGTATGTTTTTTTAACTCATAAACCGTTAACCGTATAACCCTGGAATGTTTTTATTTGAGTCCCCTGATTCCTAACTAAGAAAATGAGGTCAAGGTCAAAGGTCAAGGTCATATTTTAGATTTTCATATGTCTTTGATTTCCCTATAATTCTTGAATGGTTATAGATACAGAAAATTTAAGCAGTGAAAAATGTTGAGTATTTCAAGGGGCAACTTTGTTACATTATGATTGTATTGGTTTTACCATTATTTAAGGGACATAACCCCCATTGATGGTTTATAAAAAGCCATTATTAGGCAAAACTCTTAAATAAAAAAATCCTTGACCCATAGGGTCTTTTGCAATGACATTGTGAAGCAATGACCTTGACAAAGGTCACAAGGTCAAAGGTCAAGGTCATGTACATATGTGATTCGGGGCACTACTTGAAATTTTTTATGTGTGTTTGCCAACCAACCAACCAATCAATCAATCAATCAATCAATCAATCAATCAATCATGATCATGATCAATCAACCAATAATGATCATGATCAATCAATCAATTAATCAATCAATCATGTTTCCGTCTCATGTGTTAATTATAGGGTTCAAGATCTTCTTCGTTTCTTTTTCGCTGTTTCAATTGACCCTATCCAACGTGTTTAACCAACCAACGAACAAACCAAATAATCAATCAATCAATCAGTCAATCAATCAATCAATCAATCAATCAATCAATCAACCAATCAATCGATCATGATCATGATCAATCAATCATGTTTCCGTCTCATGTGTTTAATAAACGGTCCAAGATCTTTGTTTCTCTTTCGCTGTTTCAATTGACTCTATCCAAAGTGTTTAACCAACCAACCAACCAACCAACCAACCAACTTATCAATCAATCAATCAATCAATCATGATCATGATCATGATCATGATCAATCAATCATGTATCCGTCACATGTGTTTAATAAACGGTCCAAGATCTTCTTTGTTTCTTTTTCGCTGTTTCAATTGACCATATCCAACGTGTTTAACCAACCAACCGACCAACCAACCGACCAACCAACCAACCAACCAACCAACCAACTAATCAATCAATCAATCAATCAATCAATCAATCAATCAAGTAATCAATCAATCATGATCATGATCAATCAATCATGTTTCATGAAAAAATTGAAATTTAATATTGTTCTTGCGTCACTTCTGAAAAAAAATCCACATGTTCTCTGAAACTACAAGTACAATCGATCTCAAAATTTGCAGTCAGCAGGGCATACATGTACTGAAAGTTTATACAAAAACTTTGTGCAGATATCTCTCAAAGCTTTTCCTAGAGAAAAGAAATGGCATTGCCGTAAAAATCGCTTGCTAGGTCCGTAAATCTCAGTAAAAACCTACAATAAAATGTCCGCTCCGAGTTTGAAATATTAATCTGTGTTACAAACAGGTGCTGAAAAATGTACATTATCAGAAAATAATCAATAAATGTGTTTTAAAGTTACACCGGATCAATTAAATCCAAAACATGCACTGCCCGTGAACTGTGATGAAAATGTCAATTTCCTACAATGACAAAAGAAATTACATTGTGTACATTCCATCTCTATAGATGTTGTCTGTTTAACGTCCCCACCTAAAAAGGAATAAAAAGACTATCTTTTCGTTATTATAAACCCGTGTCACGTGATGTGGCGCGCGCGCTGTACCTAAAATAAAAGAAACACTTTCCAAACTAAACATGAAACTTCTCCGGTAACAATAATATAGACCCCCTACAGAAACAAACAAACAAAAAAACAAACAAACACCCCCCCCCCCCCCCGCCCCCCAATTCACTTAATTTTAAAGGGGGAAAGACCCCCTACAATTGCTTTTTTAAAGCAATTGATTTATATTGTAAAAAGCCTTTTTAACCATTCTGTTCCTTTAATAAAAAAAATTAAAAAAATCCCCGAGACCCCCTTTTGCCCCCCCCCCCTTTTTTTTTAACCCTTCACTTACAACTGAATGTAGGTTGTGTGCTATCTATCCTATCAACGTAAAACGAACGACAACTCCAGTTTTTTCCATATTATTAGGTCTTTCCACTTTTCTGTGGAAAGCCTATTGTATTTGTTCTGATTATTATTATTATTATTTTTTTTTTTTTTTTCTTCCGCCAAATTTTGTTCTTGCGATAAATGTTTGTTTCGCAATATGTCGCTTAGATTTTTTTCATATTGTATCGTATAGTTTATGCGCTTTTAAATTTCACCCTGCTAAGCCGAACCATTTTCTTTGTAAGAGTTATCTCCCTATTCACTGTTTGTCATGTGTGTGCATCTCCTTCGTAACAAAATAAGAAAGCGACAAAATTCTTTTTTCAAATTGTTCGTTACATCCTCAGGAATTTTTGGCTAATTTGGATCGAAGCGATTCGATGAAATTTTATAGGAGTTATCTACCTTTACGGAATAAATTTGTCGGTATGTTTTTTTAACTCATAAACCGTTAACCGTATAACCCTGGAATGTTTTTATTTGAGTCCCCTGATTCCTAACTAAGAAAATGAGGTCAAGGTCAAAGGTCAAGGTCATATTTTAGATTTTCATATGTCTTTGATTTCCCTATAATTCTTGAATGGTTATAGATACAGAAAATTTAAGCAGTGAAAAATGTTGAGTATTTCAAGGGGCAACTTTGTTACATTATGATTGTATTGGTTTTACCATTATTTAAGGGACATAACCCCCATTGATGGTTTATAAAAAGCCATTATTAGGCAAAACTCTTAAATAAAAAATCCTTGACCCATAGGGTCTTTTGCAATGACATTGTGAAGCAATGACCTTGACAAAGGTCACAAGGTCAAAGGTCAAGGTCATGTACATATGTGATTCGGGGCACTACTTGAAATTTTTTATGTGTGTTTGCCAACCAACCAACCAATCAATCAATCAATCAATCAATCAATCAATCAATCATGATCATGATCAATCAACCAATAATGATCATGATCAATCAATCAATTAATCAATCAATCATGTTTCCGTCTCATGTGTTAATTATAGGGTTCAAGATCTTCTTCGTTTCTTTTTCGCTGTTTCAATTGACCCTATCCAACGTGTTTAACCAACCAACGAACAAACCAAATAATCAATCAATCAATCAGTCAATCAATCAATCAATCAATCAATCAATCAATCAACCAATCAATCGATCATGATCATGATCAATCAATCATGTTTCCGTCTCATGTGTTTAATAAACGGTCCAAGATCTTTGTTTCTCTTTCGCTGTTTCAATTGACTCTATCCAAAGTGTTTAACCAACCAACCAACCAACCAACCAACCAACTTATCAATCAATCAATCAATCAATCATGATCATGATCATGATCATGATCAATCAATCATGTATCCGTCACATGTGTTTAATAAACGGTCCAAGATCTTCTTTGTTTCTTTTTCGCTGTTTCAATTGACCATATCCAACGTGTTTAACCAACCAACCGACCAACCAACCGACCAACCAACCAACCAACCAACCAACCAACTAATCAATCAATCAATCAATCAATCAATCAATCAATCAAGTAATCAATCAATCATGATCATGATCAATCAATCATGTTTCATGAAAAAATTGAAATTTAATATTGTTCTTGCGTCACTTCTGAAAAAAAATCCACATGTTCTCTGAAACTACAAGTACAATCGATCTCAAAATTTGCAGTCAGCAGGGCATACATGTACTGAAAGTTTATACAAAAACTTTGTGCAGATATCTCTCAAAGCTTTTCCTAGAGAAAAGAAATGGCATTGCCGTAAAAATCGCTTGCTAGGTCCGTAAATCTCAGTAAAAACCTACAATAAAATGTCCGCTCCGAGTTTGAAATATTAATCTGTGTTACAAACAGGTGCTGAAAAATGTACATTATCAGAAAATAATCAATAAATGTGTTTTAAAGTTACACCGGATCAATTAAATCCAAAACATGCACTGCCCGTGAACTGTGATGAAAATGTCAATTTCCTACAATGACAAAAGAAATTACATTGTGTACATTCCATCTCTATAGATGTTGTCTGTTTAACGTCCCCACCTAAAAAGGAATAAAAAGACTATCTTTTCGTTATTATAAACCCGTGTCACGTGATGTGGCGCGCGCGCTGTACCTAAAATAAAAGAAACACTTTCCAAACTAAACATGAAACTTCTCCGGTAACAATAATATAGACCCCCTACAGAAACAAACAAACAAAAAAACAAACAAACACCCCCCCCCCCCCCCGCCCCCCAATTCACTTAATTTTAAAGGGGGAAAGACCCCCTACAATTGCTTTTTTAAAGCAATTGATTTATATTGTAAAAAGCCTTTTTAACCATTCTGTTCCTTTAATAAAAAAAATTAAAAAAATCCCCGAGACCCCCTTTTGCCCCCCCCCCTTTTTTTTTAACCCTTCACTTACAACTGAATGTAGGTTGTGTGCTATCTATCCTATCAACGTAAAACGAACGACAACTCCAGTTTTTTCCATATTATTAGGTCTTTCCACTTTTCTGTGGAAAGCCTATTGTATTTGTTCTGATTATTATTATTATTATTTTTTTTTTTTTTTTCTTCCGCCAAATTTTGTTCTTGCGATAAATGTTTGTTTCGCAATATGTCGCTTAGATTTTTTTCATATTGTATCGTATAGTTTATGCGCTTTTAAATTTCACCCTGCTAAGCCGAACCATTTTCTTTGTAAGAGTTATCTCCCTATTCACTGTTTGTCATGTGTGTGCATCTCCTTCGTAACAAAATAAGAAAGCGACAAAATTCTTTTTTCAAATTGTTCGTTACATCCTCAGGAATTTTTGGCTAATTTGGATCGAAGCGATTCGATGAAATTTTATAGGAGTTATCTACCTTTACGGAATAAATTTGTCGGTATGTTTTTTTAACTCATAAACCGTTAACCGTATAACCCTGGAATGTTTTTATTTGAGTCCCCTGATTCCTAACTAAGAAAATGAGGTCAAGGTCAAAGGTCAAGGTCATATTTTAGATTTTCATATGTCTTTGATTTCCCTATAATTCTTGAATGGTTATAGATACAGAAAATTTAAGCAGTGAAAAATGTTGAGTATTTCAAGGGGCAACTTTGTTACATTATGATTGTATTGGTTTTACCATTATTTAAGGGACATAACCCCCATTGATGGTTTATAAAAAGCCATTATTAGGCAAAACTCTTAAATAAAAAATCCTTGACCCATAGGGTCTTTTGCAATGACATTGTGAAGCAATGACCTTGACAAAGGTCACAAGGTCAAAGGTCAAGGTCATGTACATATGTGATTCGGGGCACTACTTGAAATTTTTTATGTGTGTTTGCCAACCAACCAACCAATCAATCAATCAATCAATCAATCAATCAATCAATCATGATCATGATCAATCAACCAATAATGATCATGATCAATCAATCAATTAATCAATCAATCATGTTTCCGTCTCATGTGTTAATTATAGGGTTCAAGATCTTCTTCGTTTCTTTTTCGCTGTTTCAATTGACCCTATCCAACGTGTTTAACCAACCAACGAACAAACCAAATAATCAATCAATCAATCAGTCAATCAATCAATCAATCAATCAATCAATCAATCAACCAATCAATCGATCATGATCATGATCAATCAATCATGTTTCCGTCTCATGTGTTTAATAAACGGTCCAAGATCTTTGTTTCTCTTTCGCTGTTTCAATTGACTCTATCCAAAGTGTTTAACCAACCAACCAACCAACCAACCAACCAACTTATCAATCAATCAATCAATCAATCATGATCATGATCATGATCATGATCAATCAATCATGTATCCGTCACATGTGTTTAATAAACGGTCCAAGATCTTCTTTGTTTCTTTTTCGCTGTTTCAATTGACCATATCCAACGTGTTTAACCAACCAACCGACCAACCAACCGACCAACCAACCAACCAACCAACCAACCAACTAATCAATCAATCAATCAATCAATCAATCAATCAATCAAGTAATCAATCAATCATGATCATGATCAATCAATCATGTTTCATGAAAAAATTGAAATTTAATATTGTTCTTGCGTCACTTCTGAAAAAAAATCCACATGTTCTCTGAAACTACAAGTACAATCGATCTCAAAATTTGCAGTCAGCAGGGCATACATGTACTGAAAGTTTATACAAAAACTTTGTGCAGATATCTCTCAAAGCTTTTCCTAGAGAAAAGAAATGGCATTGCCGTAAAAATCGCTTGCTAGGTCCGTAAATCTCAGTAAAAACCTACAATAAAATATCCGCTCCGAGTTTGAAATATTAATCTGTGTTACAAACAGGTGCTGAAAAATGTACATTATCAGAAAATAATCAATAAATGTGTTTTAAAGTTACACCGGATCAATTAAATCCAAAACATGCACTGCCCGTGAACTGTGATGAAAATGTCAATTTCCTACAATGACAAAAGAAATTACATTGTGTACATTCCATCTCTATAGATGTTGTCTGTTTAACGTCCCCACCTAAAAAGGAATAAAAAGACTATCTTTTCGTTATTATAAACCCGTGTCACGTGATGTGGCGCGCGCGCTGTACCTAAAATAAAAGAAACACTTTCCAAACTAAACATGAAACTTCTCCGGTAACAATAATATAGACCCCCTACAGAAACAAACAAACAAAAAAACAAACAAACACCCCCCCCCCCCCCCGCCCCCCAATTCACTTAATTTTAAAGGGGGAAAGACCCCCTACAATTGCTTTTTTAAAGCAATTGATTTATATTGTAAAAAGCCTTTTTAACCATTCTGTTCCTTTAATAAAAAAAATTAAAAAAATCCCCGAGACCCCCTTTTGCCCCCCCCCCTTTTTTTTTAACCCTTCACTTACAACTGAATGTAGGTTGTGTGCTATCTATCCTATCAACGTAAAACGAACGACAACTCCAGTTTTTTCCATATTATTAGGTCTTTCCACTTTTCTGTGGAAAGCCTATTGTATTTGTTCTGATTATTATTATTATTATTTTTTTTTTTTTTTTCTTCCGCCAAATTTTGTTCTTGCGATAAATGTTTGTTTCGCAATATGTCGCTTAGATTTTTTTCATATTGTATCGTATAGTTTATGCGCTTTTAAATTTCACCCTGCTAAGCCGAACCATTTTCTTTGTAAGAGTTATCTCCCTATTCACTGTTTGTCATGTGTGTGCATCTCCTTCGTAACAAAATAAGAAAGCGACAAAATTCTTTTTTCAAATTGTTCGTTACATCCTCAGGAATTTTTGGCTAATTTGGATCGAAGCGATTCGATGAAATTTTATAGGAGTTATCTACCTTTACGGAATAAATTTGTCGGTATGTTTTTTTAACTCATAAACCGTTAACCGTATAACCCTGGAATGTTTTTATTTGAGTCCCCTGATTCCTAACTAAGAAAATGAGGTCAAGGTCAAAGGTCAAGGTCATATTTTAGATTTTCATATGTCTTTGATTTCCCTATAATTCTTGAATGGTTATAGATACAGAAAATTTAAGCAGTGAAAAATGTTGAGTATTTCAAGGGGCAACTTTGTTACATTATGATTGTATTGGTTTTACCATTATTTAAGGGACATAACCCCCATTGATGGTTTATAAAAAGCCATTATTAGGCAAAACTCTTAAATAAAAAATCCTTGACCCATAGGGTCTTTTGCAATGACATTGTGAAGCAATGACCTTGACAAAGGTCACAAGGTCAAAGGTCAAGGTCATGTACATATGTGATTCGGGGCACTACTTGAAATTTTTTATGTGTGTTTGCCAACCAACCAACCAATCAATCAATCAATCAATCAATCAATCAATCAATCATGATCATGATCAATCAACCAATAATGATCATGATCAATCAATCAATTAATCAATCAATCATGTTTCCGTCTCATGTGTTAATTATAGGGTTCAAGATCTTCTTCGTTTCTTTTTCGCTGTTTCAATTGACCCTATCCAACGTGTTTAACCAACCAACGAACAAACCAAATAATCAATCAATCAATCAGTCAATCAATCAATCAATCAATCAATCAATCAATCAACCAATCAATCGATCATGATCATGATCAATCAATCATGTTTCCGTCTCATGTGTTTAATAAACGGTCCAAGATCTTTGTTTCTCTTTCGCTGTTTCAATTGACTCTATCCAAAGTGTTTAACCAACCAACCAACCAACCAACCAACCAACTTATCAATCAATCAATCAATCAATCATGATCATGATCATGATCATGATCAATCAATCATGTATCCGTCACATGTGTTTAATAAACGGTCCAAGATCTTCTTTGTTTCTTTTTCGCTGTTTCAATTGACCATATCCAACGTGTTTAACCAACCAACCGACCAACCAACCGACCAACCAACCAACCAACCAACCAACCAACTAATCAATCAATCAATCAATCAATCAATCAATCAATCAAGTAATCAATCAATCATGATCATGATCAATCAATCATGTTTCATGAAAAAATTGAAATTTAATATTGTTCTTGCGTCACTTCTGAAAAAAAATCCACATGTTCTCTGAAACTACAAGTACAATCGATCTCAAAATTTGCAGTCAGCAGGGCATACATGTACTGAAAGTTTATACAAAAACTTTGTGCAGATATCTCTCAAAGCTTTTCCTAGAGAAAAGAAATGGCATTGCCGTAAAAATCGCTTGCTAGGTCCGTAAATCTCAGTAAAAACCTACAATAAAATGTCCGCTCCGAGTTTGAAATATTAATCTGTGTTACAAACAGGTGCTGAAAAATGTACATTATCAGAAAATAATCAATAAATGTGTTTTAAAGTTACACCGGATCAATTAAATCCAAAACATGCACTGCCCGTGAACTGTGATGAAAATGTCAATTTCCTACAATGACAAAAGAAATTACATTGTGTACATTCCATCTCTATAGATGTTGTCTGTTTAACGTCCCCACCTAAAAAGGAATAAAAAGACTATCTTTTCGTTATTATAAACCCGTGTCACGTGATGTGGCGCGCGCGCTGTACCTAAAATAAAAGAAACACTTTCCAAACTAAACATGAAACTTCTCCGGTAACAATAATATAGACCCCCTACAGAAACAAACAAACAAAAAAACAAACAAACACCCCCCCCCCCCCCCCGCCCCCCAATTCACTTAATTTTAAAGGGGGAAAGACCCCCTACAATTGCTTTTTTAAAGCAATTGATTTATATTGTAAAAAGCCTTTTTAACCATTCTGTTCCTTTAATAAAAAAAATTAAAAAAATCCCCGAGACCCCCTTTTGCCCCCCCCCCCTTTTTTTTTAACCCTTCACTTACAACTGAATGTAGGTTGTGTGCTATCTATCCTATCAACGTAAAACGAACGACAACTCCAGTTTTTTCCATATTATTAGGTCTTTCCACTTTTCTGTGGAAAGCCTATTGTATTTGTTCTGATTATTATTATTATTATTTTTTTTTTTTTTTTCTTCCGCCAAATTTTGTTCTTGCGATAAATGTTTGTTTCGCAATATGTCGCTTAGATTTTTTTCATATTGTATCGTATAGTTTATGCGCTTTTAAATTTCACCCTGCTAAGCCGAACCATTTTCTTTGTAAGAGTTATCTCCCTATTCACTGTTTGTCATGTGTGTGCATCTCCTTCGTAACAAAATAAGAAAGCGACAAAATTCTTTTTTCAAATTGTTCGTTACATCCTCAGGAATTTTTGGCTAATTTGGATCGAAGCGATTCGATGAAATTTTATAGGAGTTATCTACCTTTACGGAATAAATTTGTCGGTATGTTTTTTTAACTCATAAACCGTTAACCGTATAACCCTGGAATGTTTTTATTTGAGTCCCCTGATTCCTAACTAAGAAAATGAGGTCAAGGTCAAAGGTCAAGGTCATATTTTAGATTTTCATATGTCTTTGATTTCCCTATAATTCTTGAATGGTTATAGATACAGAAAATTTAAGCAGTGAAAAATGTTGAGTATTTCAAGGGGCAACTTTGTTACATTATGATTGTATTGGTTTTACCATTATTTAAGGGACATAACCCCCATTGATGGTTTATAAAAAGCCATTATTAGGCAAAACTCTTAAATAAAAAATCCTTGACCCATAGGGTCTTTTGCAATGACATTGTGAAGCAATGACCTTGACAAAGGTCACAAGGTCAAAGGTCAAGGTCATGTACATATGTGATTCGGGGCACTACTTGAAATTTTTTATGTGTGTTTGCCAACCAACCAACCAATCAATCAATCAATCAATCAATCAATCAATCAATCATGATCATGATCAATCAACCAATAATGATCATGATCAATCAATCAATTAATCAATCAATCATGTTTCCGTCTCATGTGTTAATTATAGGGTTCAAGATCTTCTTCGTTTCTTTTTCGCTGTTTCAATTGACCCTATCCAACGTGTTTAACCAACCAACGAACAAACCAAATAATCAATCAATCAATCAGTCAATCAATCAATCAATCAATCAATCAATCAATCAACCAATCAATCGATCATGATCATGATCAATCAATCATGTTTCCGTCTCATGTGTTTAATAAACGGTCCAAGATCTTTGTTTCTCTTTCGCTGTTTCAATTGACTCTATCCAAAGTGTTTAACCAACCAACCAACCAACCAACCAACCAACTTATCAATCAATCAATCAATCAATCATGATCATGATCATGATCATGATCAATCAATCATGTATCCGTCACATGTGTTTAATAAACGGTCCAAGATCTTCTTTGTTTCTTTTTCGCTGTTTCAATTGACCATATCCAACGTGTTTAACCAACCAACCGACCAACCAACCGACCAACCAACCAACCAACCAACCAACCAACTAATCAATCAATCAATCAATCAATCAATCAATCAATCAAGTAATCAATCAATCATGATCATGATCAATCAATCATGTTTCATGAAAAAATTGAAATTTAATATTGTTCTTGCGTCACTTCTGAAAAAAAATCCACATGTTCTCTGAAACTACAAGTACAATCGATCTCAAAATTTGCAGTCAGCAGGGCATACATGTACTGAAAGTTTATACAAAAACTTTGTGCAGATATCTCTCAAAGCTTTTCCTAGAGAAAAGAAATGGCATTGCCGTAAAAATCGCTTGCTAGGTCCGTAAATCTCAGTAAAAACCTACAATAAAATGTCCGCTCCGAGTTTGAAATATTAATCTGTGTTACAAACAGGTGCTGAAAAATGTACATTATCAGAAAATAATCAATAAATGTGTTTTAAAGTTACACCGGATCAATTAAATCCAAAACATGCACTGCCCGTGAACTGTGATGAAAATGTCAATTTCCTACAATGACAAAAGAAATTACATTGTGTACATTCCATCTCTATAGATGTTGTCTGTTTAACGTCCCCACCTAAAAAGGAATAAAAAGACTATCTTTTCGTTATTATAAACCCGTGTCACGTGATGTGGCGCGCGCGCTGTACCTAAAATAAAAGAAACACTTTCCAAACTAAACATGAAACTTCTCCGGTAACAATAATATAGACCCCCTACAGAAACAAACAAACAAAAAAACAAACAAACACCCCCCCCCCCCCCGCCCCCCAATTCACTTAATTTTAAAGGGGGAAAGACCCCCTACAATTGCTTTTTTAAAGCAATTGATTTATATTGTAAAAAGCCTTTTTAACCATTCTGTTCCTTTAATAAAAAAAATTAAAAAAATCCCCGAGACCCCCTTTTGCCCCCCCCCCCCCTTTTTTTTTAACCCTTCACTTACAACTGAATGTAGGTTGTGTGCTATCTATCCTATCAACGTAAAACGAACGACAACTCCAGTTTTTTCCATATTATTAGGTCTTTCCACTTTTCTGTGGAAAGCCTATTGTATTTGTTCTGATTATTATTATTATTATTTTTTTTTTTTTTTTCTTCCGCCAAATTTTGTTCTTGCGATAAATGTTTGTTTCGCAATATGTCGCTTAGATTTTTTTCATATTGTATCGTATAGTTTATGCGCTTTTAAATTTCACCCTGCTAAGCCGAACCATTTTCTTTGTAAGAGTTATCTCCCTATTCACTGTTTGTCATGTGTGTGCATCTCCTTCGTAACAAAATAAGAAAGCGACAAAATTCTTTTTTCAAATTGTTCGTTACATCCTCAGGAATTTTTGGCTAATTTGGATCGAAGCGATTCGATGAAATTTTATAGGAGTTATCTACCTTTACGGAATAAATTTGTCGGTATGTTTTTTTAACTCATAAACCGTTAACCGTATAACCCTGGAATGTTTTTATTTGAGTCCCCTGATTCCTAACTAAGAAAATGAGGTCAAGGTCAAAGGTCAAGGTCATATTTTAGATTTTCATATGTCTTTGATTTCCCTATAATTCTTGAATGGTTATAGATACAGAAAATTTAAGCAGTGAAAAATGTTGAGTATTTCAAGGGGCAACTTTGTTACATTATGATTGTATTGGTTTTACCATTATTTAAGGGACATA
>NW_026963474.1:0-24695 GCF_036588685.1 Mytilus trossulus
GCTCATAGTTAAAGTTTATTGGTGTATTAATAGTTATAATTTATTAAAATAATCCATAAGATAAGCAAAATTACAGTTAATTCGTTTATTGTTAGGCTGTTATGGTCTATTTAAAAACTGGTCAATACGGGTCTCCTTACACCTAATTAACTTGGTTTTAGTGTATGCTTGAAAGGCTACAAAGCCTTTGCGGGGAGTAAGCATTCTTCAGGACCACATGAGATTCAACCTAATTATTGGCAGAGAAAGTGGTGAATTTGACCCTTAAATTCTAAGTTACTTGGGCTCTATAGCTAATTGTAAGCTGTAGGATAATGGGGATTTGAGACGTTTATTTCCTCATTTACCCCAGCTCTGGTTGCTCATGTGGTTTTCGGTTCGAAAACGAGGCGTGTATCTTAAAAATAAAAAAATTTTTGAAGCGTAAGTTGTTGGTCGCTTTAAGTCTAATTAAAAATAAAGTAAAAATGGAGCAAAAACAAAGTTGGACACTTAACACTTTGGGTGTCTTCAGAGGTGTAAAAAGGGGGGTCCAAGCTTATGTGTACTCATAAAAAAATGCGGTGTGCGGGGGGTTTGTGCCTGTATATATAACAAAAATTCATGAGGTGGCCGAGGAAGAGGTGGTGAGCTGTAAACTCATAAACAAGGTGTAGGCCTTTCTTATGAGATGGTTGGTAACAATACTGTGAATAATATTAACACGCCTAAGAGGGTTGGTCCGTGACGAAGTACTAATAAGTTGGTGAAGATTATGAATGACAGGTTCTATGATTTGCCTTGTCCTGTAAACTTAAACGCTTGGTGAAGGTTTGGCTCTATACTAGGCTTGTGCCTAATTATCCAACTTCTAAGGGGTCTTTTATTGTCAACTCATTATACTGCTCATGAAGACATGGCATTCGATTCTGTAGTACATATTATGCGTAATGTGGAAAAAGGATGAATGTTGCGTAATATTCATGCAAATGGGTCCTCTATGTTTTTTATCTGTATTTATGCGCACATTGCTCGTGGGCTGTATTATGGGTCTTATTTAGATAAGACAGTGTGGTATTTTGGGGTGCATTTGTTTTTGTTAACTATGGCGGAGGCTTTCCTCGGTTACACTTTGCCTTGGGGGCAAATGTCATATTGGGGGGCTACTGTTATTACTAATATACTTAGAGTGATCCCCGTAGTAGGAGAGAGTATGCTCCGCTATGTATGAGGGGGTTGGACCGTGTGTAATGCAACTCTAAAGCGGTTTTATACTTTACACTTTCTCTTACCGTTTGTGATAGTGGCGGTTGTTTTTTTACACCTGTTTTTTTTACATGAGAAAGGGAGTAATAACCCTTTGGGTATTGAAAGAGGTACTATGTGTGTGCCCTTCCACCCCTTCTATACTATTAAAGATCTTTTTGGTTATGTTTGCTTTAGGTTCTTTTTTATATATTTAGTGTGTGTGGATCCTGAGCTGTTAGGGAATCATTTAAACTATTGGCCTGCTAATCCTATAAAAACGCCAATCCATGTTCAGCCTGAGTGGTATTTTATGTTTGCTTATGCAATCCTTCGTTCAATTCCTCATAAAGCGGGGGGGGTATATGTTATGTTTTTGTCGATTGTAGTATTATACCTAATTCCTAGTCTTCACAGAGGTAAGTATCGAAGTTTATGTTTTTACCCGTTTAATCAAGTAGTGTTTTGAGTGTTGGTTGGTAGGTTTATTAGGTTAACATGGATTGGTGCTCGCCCAGTGCGGGAGCCTTATATCATTTTGGGGCAGTGTCTTTCAGTCATTTATTTCTCTAGGTTGTTATTAAACCCTCTTTCTTTGTGGGTGTGGGACAAGCTGCTTGAATACCCTAAATTCTGTAGGAGTCGTCCTGTAGACCTGAAATGGTTTAAGTTTTTAGCTTATTTCAAGTTATTAAAATTAGTAAATCGCGAAAGTAGCGCACGTGAGTGGGCTAATAAGTGTAGAAAAATATAAATATGTCTTTTTACGGGAGTCGATATTTTGGTGATATTGTCCATGGGGAACTAGGGAAAGACCTGTTCCGGTACCATGGTTTTGTGATGATAGTAGCAGTGGCTGTGTTGGTCTTTGTTATATATATAGGATGCGTAATCCTTCTTACTAAATTTTCTTATCGCCATTTCTTGAACCGTCAACGATTAGAATTTTGATGGACTATTGTGCCAATGTTGATGTTAGTAGGGTTGTGGTTTCCTTCTATAATTAACCTATATTATATAGAAGAAGTAAAACGGCCCCGGTGAAATTTTAAGGCGATTGGGAAACAATGGTACTGATCTTACGAATTTTGTCGCAATTTAGACACTCCAAGCTCTAGAGAAAGCGCTGAAAGAATTTCGTGTTATACAATTGATTCTTACATAGAAGACCAGCAGGAGACATTTAGAAAAGGAGGGTATCGTTTGTTGGATGTTGATAACCGGATGGTGGCTCCAGCAGATGTGCAAATAACTGCTTTTGTAAGAAGGTCTGATGTGCTCCATTCGTTTGCACTCCCTAAGTTACTAATTAAAGTAGATGCCATCCCAGGTCGAATTAATCGGCTTCCTATAAAAGCTTCCCAGTGTAGAATTATTTACGGGCAGTGTTCTGAAATTTGCGGGGTTAACCATAGATTTATACCGATTGTGATTGAGTTTATTCCTGAGAAATATTTTGTCATATGGTTGGAAGCTCTTAACTAAAATAAAAAATAAGCTAAAGCTTTTAAGAAGCGTTAAACTTTTAATTTAATGAACTTGTACAATGGGCAAGTAGCTTTTAGTGATAAGGTGGTCTAATATTAGGATATAGGGCTCATGCCCCTAAGGCGCCGTGAGTAGTGGCTCTTATCTTTGTGAGAGCTGGCAGAGCTAATGCGTTTGATTTAGGATCAATTCATAAGTATATATACTTGCTTTCATGGCACAAGCTGGCAGACCTAATGCATACGATTTAAGCTCGTCTTATAAGATATACTCTTGTTTGTGTGTGAATTACAAAGCTAAGCCCAGTCTCATTATGGTTAGTGTCGAGTGTCTATTTAAGACTCTAAGGAGAGTAGCTGTTTTCTTTGGAGCCTCTATCCTATTAAGCCTTTGTCAAGTGTCAGCGGACTCTTTTACTCCCTTGGGGTCGACTAAGGCTGCACTGGTGGACTGAGTAGGCGTGGTTGTTGGTGTTATCCCTTTTGTAGGGGTGCTTCTCGCTGTGGGCTTCTATACTTTGTTGGAACGTAAAATTTTGGCTATCATTATAATCCGAAAGGGTCCATCCAAGGTGAGTTATATAGGGATCTTGCAGCCTTTTAGTGACGCAGGTAAGTTGTTATGTAAAGAGTTTATTGTGCCTACACGTGCTAACGTAGGGCCCTTCATTTTGGCTCCTGCACTAATATTAACTATCAGTTTACTTGGATGGCTTTTATACCCGTATAAGTCGGCTGAAGTGTTTTATGTTTTCGGGGTGATTCTGTTTATAGTTATTACTAGAGTCAGGGTTTACGGGGTAATAATATCCGGATGGGCTTTAATATCCGGATGGGCTTCTAACTCTAAATACTCTTTGCTAGGTGCAGTTCGTGCGATGGCGCAAAGAATTTCTTATGAGATCCCTATAGGATTTATCTTCTTTTGTGTGGTGCTGTGCTCGGGTGTGTTTATGTTTCAAGAAATTAGGGTGTTCCAACAAAGGTCCTTTTTTTTCTTTTTTCCTTTGTGCGTAGTTATAGTTGTCTGAATGCTGTGTATGCTAGCTGAAACTAATCGGGCGCCATTTGATTTTGTGGAAGGAGAGTCGGAATTAGTGTCAGGATACAACGTGGAGTACAGCGGAGGGGGGTTTGCAGTTATATTTATTGCGGAGTACTCTAGTATTCTTCTCAGAAGGGTTATAAGGGCGGCGATATTTTTCGGGGAAATGAAGCGTTGATCGGGGTCTTTATGATGGCTTTTGCGGTCTTCTTTGTGGTTATTCGTGCTTCTTTACCTCGTTTACGTTATGATAAGTTAATGAGTTTGTGTTGGACTGTTCTTCTATGTGTCATACTTATGGCTAGTGTGTGTGTAGTAGTTCTAGTTAGGGTGTATGTAAGATAATATAAACTAGTATAATTCATTTACACTGAATGTGTCAGATAAAGTCTGTCTTACTTATGGTTAAAAGGTTGGCAATTAGACTTATTGCATTGATTATTATAAAAAACCTAAATATGAGTGTCATTGGGTTAAGCGTTCTAACTATTCTAAGTATGGGCGCCACAAGAGTCGCGATAGGGGGGGTAGAGTTGAACGGGTTGTACACCACAGACTTTGTAATAGGGTTAATGGTTACACTAACTCTATTGTAGCAATTCTTTCCTACCTAAGGAGGGTTAAGATCCACCGGAAAGCAAGATTTAATTTAATAATTATCAGAATCAGCCTAATTTTAGTGATAAGATTCAGGGTGAGGAGGTTCTTTCTTTTTTTTTTTTTTTTTGAAAGTGTGCTAGCCCCTCTGTTGTTATTAATTGTAGGCTGAGGCTATCAGCCAGAGCGTTTACAGGCAGGGGGGTATATAGTAATCTATACGGTGTTCGGATCTCTTTTTTTCTTATGGGGGGTAAGAGAACTCTATATTAGAGGGTTGAGGAGGAGGATAAGTTCTGTGGTAAGGCTAGTAAAAAAAAAGGGGAATGAGATTGTGATGGCTATACATTCTAGGGTTTCTTATCAAGCTACCAATATATCCATTTCACCTGTGACTACCTAAGGCTCACGTAGAGGCCCCAGTAGCCGGTTCGATGCTATTGGCCGGGGTGGTACTAAAATTAGGAGGGTACGGGCTGCTTCGATTTATAATAGTTATACAAATAAGGCTTAGAAGCGTTTTTTTTGTGCTGCTACTAGTGGTGAACTTGGCAGGAGGTGTCTACGCAGGATTAGCGTGTGTACGGCAAGTGGACCTAAAATGTTTGGTAGCATATTCCTCTGTAGCGCATATGAGGCTTGTGCTATTAGGTATTAGGGGTAGTGGGGGCCATTATTATTATGATCGGGCATGGGTTGTGTTCATCAGGTTTGTTCAGGTATGTGAATGCTATCTATAAGATGAGGCACTCGCGTCTGCTAGTAATAAATAAAGGGGGCTTGTTAGTCTGCCCAAGTCTAGTCTTAATGTGTTTCCTGTTAAGATCAAGCAACATAGCAGCCCCTCCTAGTCTAAACTTATTTGGGGAAATCCTCGTTTTCGGCGTGGGAGGGTGAATAAGTGGAGTGTTCCTGCTTATCCTGGGTCTGATAAGCTTTATTAGGGCATGTTTTAGACTATACCTATATGGAAGTTGTTGTCACGGGAAGGGGGTGTCACACAGGGAGTCCTTAAACTTGAGAAGAGTTTGTGATGTTTTTGTTCTGGCGGCTCATTGGATACCGCTGAACTTTATGTTTATGTTTATACCCTAAACAATGAATCGTAATCCTTATTCTCGTTACTATGTACCAGGTCCAAGTCCGTGGCCCTTTTTTGTGGCTATCTCGGCAAACGGAATAGCGGTAGGGTTAATTTTGTGACTGCATCGAACTCCCAGATTTCTATTAATAGGAATGAGGTTGGGGTGTATACTATTGAGAACTTTTAGATGATGGCGAGACTTAATTCGTGAGGGAGATATTGGGTTTCATACTCGCTTCGTAATCAAGAGATTTCGTGATGGAGTTGCCCTTTTTATTCTGTCTGAAGTAATGTTCTTCTTTTCTTTTTTTTGGACTTTCTTCCATAATGCCTTAAGACCCTCGTGTGAACTAGGGATGCGATGACCCCCTCCAGGGATCCGCACGCCAAACCCGTCGTCGACAAGGCTGTTCGAGACAGGTCTTTTAATTAGGAGGGGGTTATTCGTAACTCAAGCCCATAAGAGAATGCGTTTGAAGGATTATGATGTTGGGCCATTTATTGGCCTAGTGGTAACAATTTTATGTGGGACTGTGTTCTTCCTAGTGCAACTTCGAGAATACTACTGAAACTCATACACTATTGCAGATAGGGTGTATGGAAGAGTGTTTTATTTACTAACTGGGTTTCATGGAATGCACGTAGTTGTGGGGACTCTTTGACTAATGGTGAGGTTAGTCCGACTATGGCGTGGGGAGTTTTCCAGTCAACGGCACTTTGGTTTTGAGGCTTGCATTTGGTACTGACACTTCGTAGATGTGGTATGGGTAGCATTATGATGTTTAGTATATGTGTGGTTTGGAGGATGGTTATACATGTGGTGGTTCAAAATATGAGACGGGGACGTCTATACGTTTAAGTACCCAGACGCAAAGCCTTCGTGGTATGCGTACATTCAAGAAGAGCATGCTCCGTCCTGATATAAGATTCCTGACCATTTAAAAGGTTAAAAATAGGAGTCATACAGACTAGTTAAACAGTTTTGATTTGAAATCAAGTACCAAAGCGATTCCAAGCGCTTACTAGTCTGAGTAAAGTAGTCTAATTAAGGACAGAAGACCTATGATTTTCAAGTGTTATAAGTAACCTTTACTTGAAATGGTAAGCTTTGTGGTAAGACCTATAAAATTAGTGAGATTAGGGGTAATATTGATCGGGACAATTCTTAGGGTTAGAAGAGAAGAGATAGTAGGGGTGTGACTCGGTTTAGAGCTAAATCTGTATGGATTTCTTGTAATTATAAACCCTGATGGTCACTATAGTCCTGAGCCCTGTGTAAAATATTTTGTGGTACAAAGAACGGGGTCAATTCTGATACTAGTGGGTTTTGTAACCTTGATAGAGCAGCACGTAGTGAGAGGGCTGGTGATAAGGGGGGCGGGTACAGTGTTAAAATCTGGCGTTTTCCCGCTACATTCGTGGGTCCCTTCAATTATTAAGAACAGCAGATGGTTAGCAAGAGGGTTAATATTAACTTGGCAAAAAGTCGCCCCCCTTGTCTTTTTATCAATAATTATACCCTCTAAGGGGTTGTGAGTAGTAATTGTATTGATAGCTGGAATTGGGGCAGTAGGGGGCCTTAACCAGAATTCAGTACGAGTAATAAGCGCGTACTCGTCGTTTGTGCATACATCATGAATGCTGTTAGGGCTCACATGGTCAAGAGTAGTCTTTGTAGGGTATTTTGCAGTTTACTCGCTGTCGGTAGGGCTGTTTTTTTATGGGTGCTCAATAATAAACAAAACAAGAATGGGCGGTCAGATTAGTAGAGCCGCGAGGGGTATAGGGTTACTGATACTGATGGGGATGCCTCCTTTCCTTGGCTTTCTAGCGAAAGTATTGGTGTTTCTAATGAGAGGAAGGGCTGTAATCGTGGCTTGTATTATAGGTTCAGTAATCAGGCTAAAATTCTACATTGACTTTTTTTATAGGATAGTAATAAAAAGGTTAGTAGACAAAAACAAAGCAGAATTCAAGATTATGTGGAGGATAGTGATCGGGGCTAACCTAGCAGGGGGGGCATTGATCTTGGTGAGATTTATTTAGAAACTGCTTTTAGGCCAGGGGCGTTTTGATTTCGGCTCAAAAAGAGTGGGTAAAACCACAAAAGTATGATAAAAAGGTAATTTAAAATAAAATATTTTGTTTCAAACATAACTATAGGTAGTTGTTACCTCCTTTTTGTAGAATGGTACTTTAAAAAAAAGGATTGGTTTGCATCTAATTATTAAGCCTAGGTTTTCATTCTTAAGTGAGGAAGTTAATTAACATAATAGGGCTGCTAACTTTGTTATAAATGGCTTGTACCATTTTTCCTTATAAAAAAGTAGTTTAATTTAAGAACGATAGGTTGTGGGGCTATTAGTGGTGTCAACCCTTTTTTAGCTAGATATAGTTTAAAATAAAATATTGGCTTTGGGAGCTAAAGACACTTCCATAAGTTTTCTAGAAGAATGGTTATGGGGTTAAGAGTTGCGTTTGTCTGCATTGTGTCTTTTTTGTTTACGGGGTTATTTATGCTACTAAGGGAAAAGCGGGGTCTAGACCGAGAAAAGTGCAGTCCATATGAGTGTGGATTTGAGCCTATTGGAAGAGCTCGGAGGCCCTTTTCTATCCGATTCTTTCTAGTAGCAGTTTTGTTCGTCGTGTTTGATGTAGAGGTAGTGCTGTTAATACCTTTTGCCTACATGTTCTTTTACGGTAAGAGAGTGTTAGGGATTTTGTCCTCAAGGGGTTTCCTTCTTATCTTGTTTGGGGGTCTCTACCACGAATATCGTGAGGGGTCTTTGGAATGAGTAGGTTAATACTAGAAGTGGCATTTATGCGAAACGAATTTTGATGAGAGGTGATTGTAAGAGGCTTACTTTTGCTGTTGGAAGTGTATTGTGTGTACCTGTGGTTTTCACGTCGAGAGTGCTTCTTAAGGAAGTATGGGACCAATGAAAGTTCTCAAGGATCTAATAGAAGGTTTGAAAAGGCATATCTTACTATAGCGTATAGGGAAAAAAATATTAAGAGGCTAAAATCTAGTGCGGCTCTAAGGGCTAATAAGGCTAGATGATTGGCTTCTAAGTAAGGATAAATAAAATGATAAAAATACTAAAAAAGGAAGAAGTAGGGGGTTATGGAGAAGTGGAGTCCTGGTGACGTCGATGGCTGTGATCAACAAATCACAAAGATATTGGAACCCTTTATCTGTATAGCGGAGTCTGAGGAGGGTTGTTTGGAGCAAGGTTGAGGTTAATGATCCGAATGCAACTGGGGCATCCTGGAGCAGTGTTCTTAAAAAGAGATTGATTCTATAATGTGGTGGTTACAACGCATGCCTTAATAATAATTTTTTTTGCTGTGATACCTATCTTAATTGGAGCTTTCGGTAATTGGTTGATTCCTCTGCTAGTAGGAGGTAAAGATATAATTTACCCGCGAATAAACAACTTAAGTTATTGACTATCTCCTAATGCACTATATTTACTAATACTGTCCTTTAGAACGGATAAAGGAGTTGGTGCTGGATGAACTATTTACCCCCCTTTATCTGTGTACCCCTATCATAGGGGCCCTAGGATGGATGTTCTTATTGTGTCACTACATCTAGCTGGGCTCAGCTCTCTAGTGGGGGCTATTAACTTTGCTAGGACCAATAAAAATATGCCAGTGTTAGAAATGAAAGGAGAACGAGCGGAGCTTTATGTTTTAAGGATTAGAGTTACTGCAGTTCTTTTAATTATTTCAATTCCGGTTCTAGGAGGGGGCATCACAATAATCTTGTTTGACCGAAACTTTAACACAACTTTTTTCGATCCCGCAGGAGGGGGGGACCCCGTTTTGTTCCAACATTTGTTTTGATTTTTTGGGCATCCGGAAGTGTATATTCTTATTCTACCTGCCTTTGGTGTGATATCAAAAGTAATTATGCATTGCTCTGGAAAAGAAGCGGTTTTTGGTCTAATTGGGATAGTATACGCAATAATCGGAATTGGAGGGTTAGGGTGTATGGTGTGGGCTCACCACATGTTTACCGTAGGTCTTAATGTTGATACTCGAGGCTATTTTTCTACCGCAACTATAGTAATCGCTGTTCCAACAGGGGTGAAAGTATTCAGATGACTGGCAACTATAGCAGGAAGAAAATTCAAAATAAAGCCTGCCGCCTACTGAAGTACTGGGTTTCTGTTTTTATTCACCGTGGGAGGGCTAACAGGGGTCTTACTGTCTAGGGCTTCTATGGATGTGTCTCTACACGACACATATTATGTGGTGGCTCATTTCCATTATGTGCTAAGAATAGGGGCGGTGTTTGGGGTGTTCTGTGGTCTTAACCATTGGTTGCCAAATTTTGTTGGAGTATGCTTTAATAAGAAATGGAGGAAAGCCCATTTTATAGCAATATTTTTTGGGGTAAATACTACCTTCTTTCCTCAGCATTTCTTAGGCCTAAGAGGAATGCCTCGACGGTATATAGACTACGCTGATATTTATGCTCACTGACATTGGGTGTCTTCTTATGGGTCCGCTGTGTCTTTTGGGTCTCTAATATATTTTAAGTTCCTTCTATGAGAGGCTCTAGTAAGCCAGCGAGGGGTTGTATTTAGTGGGGGTTTATGTGGTGAAATAGACTGAGCAGGTACCCGAGACCTTTATCCAGGAAGGAAGCATGTTTATAGCCAATTGCCATTTGTGTGAACTAACCCTTATAACACGTGTATCACTTATATTTATAAGAAATCGCGTAATCAATAATTTAAAGTCATGTTAATAGATGTTTTTTCTAGATTTGATGCTCACAGCTATAACTTAATTTGGTTGTCTATGCCGTTATGGTTGCTGTCTTCTATAGTGCCAATAACCGTGCTATTTAGAGACGTGTACACTAAGGGTAGAAGTACGAGCTCTTTTCGGAGTTTGGTGCTATCCTTTACTTATTCGATGATTCGATTGAACGGAAAGGGACTAAAGCTATCTGGGTTTCCTCTAGTAATAAGGGGTCTGTTCATGATAATTCTGATACTAAATCTGTCTGGAAACTTTCCATTCTTTTTCCCTGTAAGAGGGCAGTTTGTGTTCGGGTTCTCCTTTGCTTTGTCTATTTGAACTTGTTTAGTTTTATCTAGTCTTTTATGCAGATTTGAGCAGGGGTTGATGAGTCTCGTTCCAACAGGTTGCCCGTTAATCCTTGTGCCTTTTATAGTAGTGGTTGAGCTAATTAGTGGCATACTTCGCCCTTTAACATTAGTTTTACGTCTGACACTAAATCTGGGAGCTGGTAAAGTAATTCTAACTATATGCAGGAGAGAGTTAGTAGTTAGCTGGTTAAATAGCAGAAGGCTGCTTACAGGAGTTGGGGGTATTAAAGGGTTAATAATGGGCGGAGGTGTTTTTGGAGCCGCTGAAGTTGCAATCGCGTGTATTCAGTGTTATATTTTTTGTGTCTTATTGTGTCTCTATACGGAGGATCATAGAAGGTAGGTAGTTTTAAAAGCTTTGCTGAAGCGACGGCCTTGTAAGTCGTAGAAAACTATGTGTTTTAAAGCTATGATTTGAATAAAATTCCTAGGAGTTTTCTTAATAAGTATAGGCTGTTTTGTAATCTTCCGTATAAACAAACACCTTTTGTGTTTATTTGTAGGGCTTGAAATAATAAGACTAGGCTTATTGTTTGTAACCCATGTGTTTCTAATAAATCAGTTTTGGTTAATTTTACTAATTCTATGTTTAGCTGTTTGCGAAGCCAGAATTTGCTTGGCCCTTCTGGTTATGGTGATGCGACTATGCGGAGACGATTTGATGTCAAGGTTACTAAGAGATGGCTCGTAAAAATAGTATCATACAATTAAAAAGTAACTTAGGGTTACTTTTACTGATTCTGATTGGATACTTATTTATTCTTAGAGGGAGGACCTTTGGAAAAGCTTATTTATTGGAAGTTACTGTTTGAGAGAGTAATTGTCTCTCATTTAGCTTCAGAGTTCTACTAGATAGCGTAAGAATAGTCTTTGTTGGGACGGTTTTGGTAATTAGAGGAAGTGTAGCAACCTACTGCAAGTGGTATATAGCTGGAGAGCCATACTACAAGCGGTTTATGGGATTAGTATGGTTGTTTGTGCTGTCTATAGTGTTTATAATCTTAGTTCCTAATTTAGTAATACTTTTAATTGGTTGAGACGGGCTAGGGCTCACCTCATTCCTATTAGTGGCTTATTACCAGAACAATAAGAGGTTATCTGCGGCTATGTTGACAGCTTTGACTAATCGAATTGGGGATGTTTTTGTACTTTTTAGAGTTTCTATTTTTTTAAGAGAAGGGGGGTGGTTAATTTATATATACCACCCAGTGCAGACATGGGTTAATTTAGGGTTTGTGGTAGTTCTTGCAGGTATAACTAAAAGCGCACAAATGCCGTTTTGCGCATGGCTACCTGCTGCCATGGCGGCACCCACACCGGTCTCCTCTTTGGTGCATTCTTCGACATTGGTGACAGCTGGGGTTTATTTGATTCTTCGCTCTTTTTATATTATCAGAGCTAATCCCTTTGTGACTCAAATACTTATAGTCTTAAGACTATTTACTCTAATATTAGCGGGGTCAAGGGCTGTGTTTGCGTTTGACCTAAAAAAGGTAATCGCACTCTCGACTTTGAGGCAGTTAAGGTTAATAATATTCTCGATTTCAATCCTTCTTCCGTCTGTAGCTTTTTTTCATTTAGTAACCCATGCGGTATTTAAAGCTTTGTTGTTTCTAGGCGCAGGGGGTGTTATTCATAGAAACCAAAGAATCCAAGATATCCGGGGGTTAAGAAGCTTGTGGCAAGGATTACCGGTAAGAATGGGTGCAATAACGGTTGCAATTGTGTCCTTGAGAGGGGCCCCGTTTATAAGAGGGTTTTTCTCTAAAGACCTAATAATTGAGCTAAGAATGATAGACAGAAGAATAACTTATGGGTGCTATTTATTAGAGCTAACAGGTTTAATCTTCACTTCTTTTTATAGGGCACGGATTGTATTTAGAGTAATACTTGGGTCTAATTACGTTAATAGCAGAAGTTTGCGGATTAATGAGCACTTAAATATACAAACTCCTTTTCTTAGCCTGTATATTGGGGCTATTATCTTAGGAGGGGTATTAGGGAGGAAAATAGAGAGGTTTGGGTTTGTAGTAGTTCTTGAGAAATATGAGAGAGTCAGAGTATTTCTTATTCCCTTTGTAGGGTTAATTTTGTGATGAGGAGTGCTTAGAAAATTAGGGTCTAAGCCTTGGTCGTCAGCCAAACTATTAAGATTCTTTTTGAGAATGTGGCTCATAGAGAGGCTAACCTCCCACCCCAGAAAAATGGCCTTCTTTAAGGGGTCCAGGATGGTAGCTCAAAGTCTGGATCAAGGTTGACTAGAGCTATTGGGCCCTCAAGGTGCCCATAAGGGACTAGGTCAACTCAGCTGTTTGAATGAAATTGTTCAGAAAAATTATTTTACCTACCAGCTGGTAGTATGAGGGCTGGTGGTAGCGGGGGGCGTAAGCTTAATTATGTTTATATAATGAGAGTTATAGTCATATGTGTAATTTTGATGGCTGTGTTTTCGATTGTCTTAATTGCCAAGCAACCTATTTCTTTAGGGCTAGTGCTATTGAGGGGGTCTATAATTGCATGTGTGGAGGTTGCACTGGAGGTTAGAAGGTTGTTAGGGTTCTTATTGTTCCTAACTTACGTTAGGGGTGTAATAGTCCTGTTCTTGTATGTTTTAAGGATCTACCCCAATGAAGTGTATCGTTTTAATCTAGAGTTTATGGTTCTCGTCAGAAGGTGTTGTGCCAGAGCGGTCCTTATGGGTCTTATGAATTACGAGTACAGAGAAATTAGCGGGTCTTTGTTTCTAAGTTTCATGGCTGAAAGAAGCGGGTTAAGGTTATATATCCTAATAGCTGGTGTGTTACTGTTTGTAATATTAGTGGTGTCGTATTTGTGCATAAAAACCATGGTGCCTTTACGAAGAGTAAAATAAACCTAAAATAGAAGATACAGTAGCTTAATTAAAGCGTCTCATTGAAAATGAGGAAGATGGATACTTTAGTACCTTGTGTCAAATCTGTAGGAGGGTTTGATTATGGCCCTAAATTTATGGGCAAAATGCTTCTCATGATTCTAAATGCGGGCTTGAACAAATTAAGTGCAAGTTCAACATCAGTGGGGAAAATTGGTTAATAAAGGAAACTTTAACCCAGCTTTTTGACAAATTCGGGGTCAATTGATGAATGCCAGCAGCCGCGGTTAGATTCAGTTCGAATATAAATTTAAGCGGATTGGTTAGAGTCAATGTTGTGTTATAAAACTATAAAAAAACTATAGGTGCAGTGTAATGTTAACGGTTTTTTGTGGTTATATTCCTAAAGTTTTAGTGAGCTTCTAACGAATCTATGAAGTGAAACCAGGATTAGATACCCTGTTATCCATAGTTTAAAACAAAAGTTCCTCTTAACTAAACATTTGGTTGTCAAAGAGAAATAAATAGGCGGTGTCTGAGATAGAAAACAGGGGATCCTGGGTGTTAAAGGATAACCCACCTACATTTGAGCCTTGTCTTATTAGTGCGTGTGTATGGTTGTTTACTCTAATATGGTGAGTGTCCGGGTAAAATTTTTGGTTATTACTGAAGCTAACTCTTATTTTACTTGCTGAGTTCGGTAAGGTAAGTTACTTTTAGTTAGGTGCAGCTACTAGAATTGGCTATATGCCCATGTAGCACAACTTCAAAAATAATTCAGATTGACATGCAGCTTATGACAAGGTTAATCTGGGATACAGATGTAACTTAAGCAATAATTCAAAGATTGAGCTACTAAAAGGTAGCTCAACTAAGTAGACAAATAAGATAAGAAAACTTGCCTTTGAAGAAGGACTTGTAAGTAAGGGTTAAAAATAAAATTACCCTGAATACAATCAGATGAGTACTAATCGCCCGTCGCTCGCGGGGAAACCTGTGAAAAGTCGTAACAAGGTAGCAGTAACGGAAGTTGCTGCTAGGCTATAATATGCATATATAGTAAATAATATTATATTTGCCTTCCAAGCAAAAGTTCTAATGAAATTAGTGTATGCTGGCCAAATAGTTTAAGCTAAAACGTTGAGCTGTTAATTCAAAATCGCAGTAATTTGCTTTGGCTTGCTTAAGTAGTTTAGGGAAAACATAAGATTTTCATTCTTAAGTCAGATAGTATTTCTCTTAAGTTGTGCTTAGTAGTTAATGTTAATATAACTGAGAACTGCAAATTCTCCATAGTCTAGTTAGGCCTAAGCTTAGTGCCACGTGGGGGATGATCCAGTTGCTTTGATGAAGCAAAGTTCAAAAGTAGTTTTTTGGCACTTAGAACTTCGAAGCGTTATAAAGAAAAATTGTAGTAAGTAGGGCTTTGATTCCTAAAGAAAAAGTTAATCTTCTTCTTCATAAATAAGTTAAAAGTAGTTAATATATAACTTAGAATTGTCAGTTCTAGATTCCTCTTACTGAGGCTTTTTATAATTTATCTTTTTTAAAGAGACGTGCATAATTGTTTTGTGAAAAGTGCACTTGAATTAAAATAGTATAAATAAATTTTAGTACCTTTTGCATAAGGGTTTTTCAAGACAAGTTTAAGAATTTAATTTTCCCGAATAAAAGAGAGTTATTTTTTTGAGTTAAGAAATCGTGGCAGAGATTTAATTAAACTAAAGAATAGCGGCTAGATACTATTCGCGCTTTTAGATATCTGGTTGGCTTAAAAAGATGTGTAAGCATTTTCCTTAACTATTTAAGGGGTAAAATTTTTTGGGTTAAGCTGAAAAATACTAAAATTGATGTTAAAAACAAATTGGGTTTCTATAGGCTTTAAACTGGCTATTAGATATTAGTGTATTTTAACTAAAACCAGATGGGGAAAAAAGATTAATTGGGTTATTCATTTACTTTAAAATAAGCCTATGGTTGTAGGACCAGTGACTATGATAAAAACGAGTAAAAATATTATTTATTTGGTATTACTATTTTGTTTTACCTTAAAAAACTAAAGGCTAAATAAAAGTTTTTAAACGAATTCGGCAAACTAAACTTCTCGACTGTTTAACAAAAACATTTCCTTTTGATGTAAGTAAAAGGTAGTCCCTGCCCAGTGCAACTAGAGTAATGTTTGTTGTAAACGGCGGCGTTAACGTGAGCGTCCTAAGGTAGCGCGATAATTTGCCTTTCAATTGAAGGATGGTATGAAAGGGTTAACGAAGAAGGTGCTGTGTCTGAAAATTTAATTTAAACTAACTTTAAGGTGAAGAGGCCTTTATGTAAAAGAAGGACGACAAGACCCTATGAAGCTTTATCTTAATTGGAGTTTTTGGCTCTTATACGATTTTGATGGGAGATCAGTGAAAATAAGTCTTTCACTATTATATAAATCTAACTCGTATTTCCTAACTTTATATGTGTGGCTAGCTACTCTAGGGATAACAGCGCAATTTCTCCCGAAAGATGGTATTGGAGGGGAAGATTGCGACCTCGATGTTGGCTTTAGATATCCTAGAGGCGTAGAAGCTTCTAATGGTGGGTCTGTTCGCCCTTTAAAATCTAACATGAGCTGAGTTCAGAACGGCGTGAGCTAGTTCAGTTTCTATCCTCTTTTAAAAATGAGCTAATTTTGTACGAAAGGACTTTTTCGCTAAAGCAACGCTTTGCCCTGGCTCTGTCATTGCTTAAATAATGCTACGCAATAAACTGATTAGTTTATAAAAAGGGTTGCCTTTTATGAAGCTGAAGGCCAATTAGTGGCGGTAGGGCGTGTCGTTGGTTCTTGTTAAAATTAGTATTGCTATTTTATTAAAAAATAGGGTTAAAACGGGTTGCAAATTAGGTAAAAAATAAAACAGTCTATTAATGCAGCCAAAAAGCAGCAATCACCCACCTAAAGAATAAAACAAGGGTTCTAAAAAGGCGGTGTGTAATGGATTTGTGCTAGTAACAGACAAAAAAAAACCAAACACTGTGGAAACCCTTAAGAATGAGGTTTTATAGTGTACCGCATTTCCTGTTACCGGCCGGTACAGTGACCGCAAGGCCTGTTCTCCTGTCCTTTTACACGGAAACCCTGTTGCTGATGCATGTAAAAAGCCCTTAGTTAAGATAACTTATAAGTCAAAGTAAAACTTAATTTTACTTGACATTGTGTATTTTATTGAAAATCTAGTTGCGAATGCCCATACCTGTCCAAACTTGTTTTAGATTATGCTTTACAACCTGTTGTAGATAAGGTTTTGAACCCTTTACAGTGAGTAAGCATTTTTCAGAGTCATGTGAGACTTAACCTAATTAGTGGTAGAAAAAAACAAACTTAAACCTAAATTCTAAAGCTATTTGCTTCCTGTGGTTAATTGTAAACTGCAGGAGAAATGGATCTAAGGTGTTAATTTTTTTCGTTTGCCCTAATTTTGGTTGCTCATGTGATTTTTTGGGGTTTGAAAACTAGACTATCTGTATCTTAAAATCAAAAAATAAATAGAAATCAAGTCATATGAAAGTTCCCAAAGCGTAATTCATGGGTCACTTAAAGTCTAAGCAAAAAAGTAAATCAAAAATAAAATAAAATCAAAATGACACACTAATGCCTGGGGGGGCTGATCTGGAGGGGAGGAAATAGGAAAGCAGGTTAAATAGAGGTGACAAAAATGTGGTGTGCAGCAACAAAATGAAGCTAAATAAAATTGTGAAACGTAGAAGCGTGAGCTTGTAAACAAGGTTGTGAGCGTCTTAAAAAGTAAGTGTTAACAATAGTATGTAATATTAACACGCCTAAAAGGGGGTTAGGTGGGTTATAAACTTACAAAGACTACAAGTGATGAAGTTTATGTCTGGTCCTGAGGTCCCTTTTAAGTGAGTTAGTTTCGTATAAAAGGTTTTTAAGCAAAGCAATGTTCTGTCACAGATCTGAGTGCTATAGACAATATTGTATAGGGCCTTTTTATGTAAATAAACGTGGCGTTAGGCTGTTAAATGTGCTGGTTATAGGATGGTTACATAGCAATAATTACTATATTTGCCTTCTGGGCAAAAATTTTAATGAAATTAGTGTACGCTGGGTGAATAAATTAAGCTAGAATGTTGAGCTGTTAATTGAAAATCCCAGTAATTTGCTTAGGGTATAAGATTCTTATTCTCAAGCCAGATAGCCTGTCTCTTAAGTTGTGTTTAGTTGCTAATGTTAATATAACTGAGAGCTACAAATTCTTCCTAGCTTAGTTGTACGTGGGGGGATGGCCCAGTTGCTTTGATGAAGCTAAGCTCAAAAGTAGTTTATTGCTCTGAGGTGTTATAAAGAAGTATTATAGTACGTAGGACTTTGATTCCTAAAGAAAAAGTTAAAGCTTTTCTTTATAAACAATTTAAGAGGAGTTAATTAGTTTTAGGCTCATCTCACTGAGGTTTTTTAGAATTTATCTTTCTAAAGAAATGCACACGATTGCCTCATAAAAAGCTTACTTGAAGTAAAGTGGGGCAAATAAATTTTAGTACTTCTTGCATAAGGGTAAAGCGAAGAGGCCTGTGTGTAAAAGAAGAGCAACAAGACCCTGCGAAGCTTTATTTTAATTGAAGTTTTTGGGTTTGTTAACCCAAAAGCTTATGCATAGCTTTAAGGTCTCTTTTAAGCGAGCGAGTTTTTAGCTAAAGCAATACTTTGTGACGGATCTGTAATGACATAAATAATATTGTATAATAGGCTGATTAACTTATAAAAAGGGTTCTTTTTATGTAAATGAGTGTGTTGCTTAGTGATAGATTGTTGAATGTGTTGGGCACTAGAGAGGCTGTATGAGAGTGGCTTAGGCAGGGGTTTGCTGCAAAAAAAGGCTTACTGTTAAGGGGTGTGTGAGATGGTTTTTTTTCATATAAAAACTGAGTGTTTAGAATAGACGTTGGAGGAGGGGACTTATGTCAGGGCGGAGGGGGTGACACTGTTAGGGTGCTCCCATTACCTGAAACTATTTCAGCTGTTGGAGATGCTGTTGTGAATGGTGTCGCTGAAGTTGTTCCTGATAATCAGGAGGAAGGGGGCCCCCATGCTGAGGGTGGCTATGTTCCTTTAGAAGAACAAATAGCTGTTGTGGAGCCTGAAGTCCCAGCTAATGTCTGTCAGCCAGTCGAGCAGAGAAATGTGGTTGTAAGTGAAGAAGACAGTGTTCCTGATGTTAGTAAAGACGGGGTCAGTAGTTATTAATGCTCATAGTTAAAGTTTATTGGTGTATTAATAGTTATAATTTATTAAAATAATCCATAAGATAAGCAAAATTACAGTTAATTCGTTTATTGTTAGGCTGTTATGGTCTATTTAAAAACTGGTCAATACGGGTCTCCTTACACCTAATTAACTTGGTTTTAGTGTATGCTTGAAAGGCTACAAAGCCTTTGCGGGGAGTAAGCATTCTTCAGGACCACATGAGATTCAACCTAATTATTGGCAGAGAAAGTGGTGAATTTGACCCTTAAATTCTAAGTTACTTGGGCTCTATAGCTAATTGTAAGCTGTAGGATAATGGGGATTTGAGACGTTTATTTCCTCATTTACCCCAGCTCTGGTTGCTCATGTGGTTTTCGGTTCGAAAACGAGGCGTGTATCTTAAAAATAAAAAAATTTTTGAAGCGTAAGTTGTTGGTCGCTTTAAGTCTAATTAAAAATAAAGTAAAAATGGAGCAAAAACAAAGTTGGACACTTAACACTTTGGGTGTCTTCAGAGGTGTAAAAAGGGGGGTCCAAGCTTATGTGTACTCATAAAAAAATGCGGTGTGCGGGGGGTTTGTGCCTGTATATATAACAAAAATTCATGAGGTGGCCGAGGAAGAGGTGGTGAGCTGTAAACTCATAAACAAGGTGTAGGCCTTTCTTATGAGATGGTTGGTAACAATACTGTGAATAATATTAACACGCCTAAGAGGGTTGGTCCGTGACGAAGTACTAATAAGTTGGTGAAGATTATGAATGACAGGTTCTATGATTTGCCTTGTCCTGTAAACTTAAACGCTTGGTGAAGGTTTGGCTCTATACTAGGCTTGTGCCTAATTATCCAACTTCTAAGGGGTCTTTTATTGTCAACTCATTATACTGCTCATGAAGACATGGCATTCGATTCTGTAGTACATATTATGCGTAATGTGGAAAAAGGATGAATGTTGCGTAATATTCATGCAAATGGGTCCTCTATGTTTTTTATCTGTATTTATGCGCACATTGCTCGTGGGCTGTATTATGGGTCTTATTTAGATAAGACAGTGTGGTATTTTGGGGTGCATTTGTTTTTGTTAACTATGGCGGAGGCTTTCCTCGGTTACACTTTGCCTTGGGGGCAAATGTCATATTGGGGGGCTACTGTTATTACTAATATACTTAGAGTGATCCCCGTAGTAGGAGAGAGTATGCTCCGCTATGTATGAGGGGGTTGGACCGTGTGTAATGCAACTCTAAAGCGGTTTTATACTTTACACTTTCTCTTACCGTTTGTGATAGTGGCGGTTGTTTTTTTACACCTGTTTTTTTTACATGAGAAAGGGAGTAATAACCCTTTGGGTATTGAAAGAGGTACTATGTGTGTGCCCTTCCACCCCTTCTATACTATTAAAGATCTTTTTGGTTATGTTTGCTTTAGGTTCTTTTTTATATATTTAGTGTGTGTGGATCCTGAGCTGTTAGGGAATCATTTAAACTATTGGCCTGCTAATCCTATAAAAACGCCAATCCATGTTCAGCCTGAGTGGTATTTTATGTTTGCTTATGCAATCCTTCGTTCAATTCCTCATAAAGCGGGGGGGGTATATGTTATGTTTTTGTCGATTGTAGTATTATACCTAATTCCTAGTCTTCACAGAGGTAAGTATCGAAGTTTATGTTTTTACCCGTTTAATCAAGTAGTGTTTTGAGTGTTGGTTGGTAGGTTTATTAGGTTAACATGGATTGGTGCTCGCCCAGTGCGGGAGCCTTATATCATTTTGGGGCAGTGTCTTTCAGTCATTTATTTCTCTAGGTTGTTATTAAACCCTCTTTCTTTGTGGGTGTGGGACAAGCTGCTTGAATACCCTAAATTCTGTAGGAGTCGTCCTGTAGACCTGAAATGGTTTAAGTTTTTAGCTTATTTCAAGTTATTAAAATTAGTAAATCGCGAAAGTAGCGCACGTGAGTGGGCTAATAAGTGTAGAAAAATATAAATATGTCTTTTTACGGGAGTCGATATTTTGGTGATATTGTCCATGGGGAACTAGGGAAAGACCTGTTCCGGTACCATGGTTTTGTGATGATAGTAGCAGTGGCTGTGTTGGTCTTTGTTATATATATAGGATGCGTAATCCTTCTTACTAAATTTTCTTATCGCCATTTCTTGAACCGTCAACGATTAGAATTTTGATGGACTATTGTGCCAATGTTGATGTTAGTAGGGTTGTGGTTTCCTTCTATAATTAACCTATATTATATAGAAGAAGTAAAACGGCCCCGGTGAAATTTTAAGGCGATTGGGAAACAATGGTACTGATCTTACGAATTTTGTCGCAATTTAGACACTCCAAGCTCTAGAGAAAGCGCTGAAAGAATTTCGTGTTATACAATTGATTCTTACATAGAAGACCAGCAGGAGACATTTAGAAAAGGAGGGTATCGTTTGTTGGATGTTGATAACCGGATGGTGGCTCCAGCAGATGTGCAAATAACTGCTTTTGTAAGAAGGTCTGATGTGCTCCATTCGTTTGCACTCCCTAAGTTACTAATTAAAGTAGATGCCATCCCAGGTCGAATTAATCGGCTTCCTATAAAAGCTTCCCAGTGTAGAATTATTTACGGGCAGTGTTCTGAAATTTGCGGGGTTAACCATAGATTTATACCGATTGTGATTGAGTTTATTCCTGAGAAATATTTTGTCATATGGTTGGAAGCTCTTAACTAAAATAAAAAATAAGCTAAAGCTTTTAAGAAGCGTTAAACTTTTAATTTAATGAACTTGTACAATGGGCAAGTAGCTTTTAGTGATAAGGTGGTCTAATATTAGGATATAGGGCTCATGCCCCTAAGGCGCCGTGAGTAGTGGCTCTTATCTTTGTGAGAGCTGGCAGAGCTAATGCGTTTGATTTAGGATCAATTCATAAGTATATATACTTGCTTTCATGGCACAAGCTGGCAGACCTAATGCATACGATTTAAGCTCGTCTTATAAGATATACTCTTGTTTGTGTGTGAATTACAAAGCTAAGCCCAGTCTCATTATGGTTAGTGTCGAGTGTCTATTTAAGACTCTAAGGAGAGTAGCTGTTTTCTTTGGAGCCTCTATCCTATTAAGCCTTTGTCAAGTGTCAGCGGACTCTTTTACTCCCTTGGGGTCGACTAAGGCTGCACTGGTGGACTGAGTAGGCGTGGTTGTTGGTGTTATCCCTTTTGTAGGGGTGCTTCTCGCTGTGGGCTTCTATACTTTGTTGGAACGTAAAATTTTGGCTATCATTATAATCCGAAAGGGTCCATCCAAGGTGAGTTATATAGGGATCTTGCAGCCTTTTAGTGACGCAGGTAAGTTGTTATGTAAAGAGTTTATTGTGCCTACACGTGCTAACGTAGGGCCCTTCATTTTGGCTCCTGCACTAATATTAACTATCAGTTTACTTGGATGGCTTTTATACCCGTATAAGTCGGCTGAAGTGTTTTATGTTTTCGGGGTGATTCTGTTTATAGTTATTACTAGAGTCAGGGTTTACGGGGTAATAATATCCGGATGGGCTTCTAACTCTAAATACTCTTTGCTAGGTGCAGTTCGTGCGATGGCGCAAAGAATTTCTTATGAGATCCCTATAGGATTTATCTTCTTTTGTGTGGTGCTGTGCTCGGGTGTGTTTATGTTTCAAGAAATTAGGGTGTTCCAACAAAGGTCCTTTTTTTTCTTTTTTCCTTTGTGCGTAGTTATAGTTGTCTGAATGCTGTGTATGCTAGCTGAAACTAATCGGGCGCCATTTGATTTTGTGGAAGGAGAGTCGGAATTAGTGTCAGGATACAACGTGGAGTACAGCGGAGGGGGGTTTGCAGTTATATTTATTGCGGAGTACTCTAGTATTCTTCTCAGAAGGGTTATAAGGGCGGCGATATTTTTCGGGGGAAATGAAGCGTTGATCGGGGTCTTTATGATGGCTTTTGCGGTCTTCTTTGTGGTTATTCGTGCTTCTTTACCTCGTTTACGTTATGATAAGTTAATGAGTTTGTGTTGGACTGTTCTTCTATGTGTCATACTTATGGCTAGTGTGTGTGTAGTAGTTCTAGTTAGGGTGTATGTAAGATAATATAAACTAGTATAATTCATTTACACTGAATGTGTCAGATAAAGTCTGTCTTACTTATGGTTAAAAGGTTGGCAATTAGACTTATTGCATTGATTATTATAAAAAACCTAAATATGAGTGTCATTGGGTTAAGCGTTCTAACTATTCTAAGTATGGGCGCCACAAGAGTCGCGATAGGGGGGGTAGAGTTGAACGGGTTGTACACCACAGACTTTGTAATAGGGTTAATGGTTACACTAACTCTATTTGTAGCAATTCTTTCCTACCTAAGGAGGGTTAAGATCCACCGGAAAGCAAGATTTAATTTAATAATTATCAGAATCAGCCTAATTTTAGTGATAAGATTCAGGGTGAGGAGGTTCTTTCTTTTTTTTTTTTTTTTTGAAAGTGTGCTAGCCCCTCTGTTGTTATTAATTGTAGGCTGAGGCTATCAGCCAGAGCGTTTACAGGCAGGGGGGTATATAGTAATCTATACGGTGTTCGGATCTCTTTTTTTCTTATGGGGGGTAAGAGAACTCTATATTAGAGGGTTGAGGAGGAGGATAAGTTCTGTGGTAAGGCTAGTAAAAAAAAGGGGAATGAGATTGTGATGGCTATACATTCTAGGGTTTCTTATCAAGCTACCAATATATCCATTTCACCTGTGACTACCTAAGGCTCACGTAGAGGCCCCAGTAGCCGGTTCGATGCTATTGGCCGGGGTGGTACTAAAATTAGGAGGGTACGGGCTGCTTCGATTTATAATAGTTATACAAATAAGGCTTAGAAGCGTTTTTTTTTGTGCTGCTACTAGTGGTGAACTTGGCAGGAGGTGTCTACGCAGGATTAGCGTGTGTACGGCAAGTGGACCTAAAATGTTTGGTAGCATATTCCTCTGTAGCGCATATGAGGCTTGTGCTATTAGGAGTGCTTAGCAACACGGTATTAGGGGTAGTGGGGGCCATTATTATTATGATCGGGCATGGGTTGTGTTCATCAGGTTTGTTCAGGTATGTGAATGCTATCTATAAGATGAGGCACTCGCGTCTGCTAGTAATAAATAAAGGGGGCTTGTTAGTCTGCCCAAGTCTAGTCTTAATGTGTTTCCTGTTAAGATCAAGCAACATAGCAGCCCCTCCTAGTCTAAACTTATTTGGGGAAATCCTCGTTTTCGGCGTGGGAGGGTGAATAAGTGGAGTGTTCCTGCTTATCCTGGGTCTGATAAGCTTTATTAGGGCATGTTTTAGACTATACCTATATGGAAGTTGTTGTCACGGGAAGGGGGTGTCACACAGGGAGTCCTTAAACTTGAGAAGAGTTTGTGATGTTTTTGTTCTGGCGGCTCATTGGATACCGCTGAACTTTATGTTTATGTTTATACCCTAAACAATGAATCGTAATCCTTATTCTCGTTACTATGTACCAGGTCCAAGTCCGTGGCCCTTTTTTGTGGCTATCTCGGCAAACGGAATAGCGGTAGGGTTAATTTTGTGACTGCATCGAACTCCCAGATTTCTATTAATAGGAATGAGGTTGGGGTGTATACTATTGAGAACTTTTAGATGATGGCGAGACTTAATTCGTGAGGGAGATATTGGGTTTCATACTCGCTTCGTAATCAAGAGATTTCGTGATGGAGTTGCCCTTTTTATTCTGTCTGAAGTAATGTTCTTCTTTTCTTTTTTTTGGACTTTCTTCCATAATGCCTTAAGACCCTCGTGTGAACTAGGGATGCGATGACCCCCTCCAGGGATCCGCACGCCAAACCCGTCGTCGACAAGGCTGTTCGAGACAGGTCTTTTAATTAGGAGGGGGTTATTCGTAACTCAAGCCCATAAGAGAATGCGTTTGAAGGATTATGATGTTGGGCCATTTATTGGCCTAGTGGTAACAATTTTATGTGGGACTGTGTTCTTCCTAGTGCAACTTCGAGAATACTACTGAAACTCATACACTATTGCAGATAGGG